>NC_061112.1:30044435-30045486 GCF_002878395.1 Capsicum annuum | reverse complement strand
AGAATCACAAATAGATAATCTAGAATACATATATCAACATGATATATGTATTCTAGATTATCTATTTGTGATTCTAAATATGATATTTCTTCCTTTTGTGCTTTTATTGATTTTTGACATACTCCAACAATTATGTTATATTGTAGTCTTTCTTTTCTTATTTTTAATTCTCTTCGTTTCTCAGATACTATTTGTTTTAGTTCTTTATATTTTTGGGATTGGGCTATATTATTCATTAATATTTATAATATTTTGGTGGATCTCTAAATCTGATTTTATCATAATTAGGTGGTGTGTATCTCATTCTTCTAGATTTTAAATGGATTATTAATTTTGCCTCAATACTAGATATCAAAATAATTAGGTAAGCTAACCTGTGAGGGTCTTCTTCTATTTTATTTAGTTTCTTATATTCTGAATAATTACTATTTAGAATTCTTTTAACTTCTTTAAAAGCCTGTGTATTTTTAAATGGTCTTCTCATAGTTAATAACATAGTTAATAAGATAACAATAGCTCATAGTTAACAATTAAATTAACATTTCTCATAATTAACACATATCTACTCGTAACCAATTGAATAACACATAGCTCTGATACCAATTGTAGTGGGGTGCGGAGAGTGCGGATAACTCGGGTAATTTGCATGGTTAGTTAATATTAAATCTTTTATAACATTTTTTAGTCTGTATAATATCCATCTGAATAGTAATTATCTAGGTATGAATGGTAGTTATCGTCATTTAAATGTATTTGTTCTAATTCATCTTCTATCCAATTTTCTAATTTTTCATCTTCAATATTAAATATCTTTTCCCATATAATTTTCTTTATATCTACTATCTCTATATCCTTAAGTACATATAAAACAAGTATCTTAAATTCATCTATCATTTCATCAGGTAAATAATTATTTATTTTTCATATGATGCTAGTTTTCAAAATATTCCCTCCAATCATATACATAACAAAGTATGATCATCTTAGAGACGTTAACAGAGGAAGATGAAGATGAAAAAATCGTATCATTCCTGCATATAAAAAAGAAAAA
>NC_061112.1:29935488-30041435 GCF_002878395.1 Capsicum annuum | reverse complement strand
TTTTTCTTTTTTATATGCAGGAATGATACGATTTTTTCATCTTCATCGTACTCTGTTAACGTAAAGAAAGAGAAACAAGTCCACAACCATTGAAGTTATCACTATCCATTATTGTGGCTCTTCGCCTTCACTACAAATGGTACAACTCCCAAGAAGATAAGGAAAAAAAGGAACCAATAATAATTGAAACGACGACTTCGATAAATAAAAGATTCATTGGTAAATTGATTCCAAATTAATAATGTTTCTACCATCTAATTTATAAAAACGTGTTTTTGAGAGTTAATTTTATTTTTTAGAGATAATTTTGTTGTTATTATTGACTTGTAGAAGAGATAAAGAAGAATATAGAGAAAAGAATAGTAGATAACGGCCAAAGTATGAATTTTGTTGGTGTGGTTGACAAGTTTAAATTTTTAAAAATATGTATTTGATATTATTGTTCTTCATTTTAGTATTTTTTATTTCATAATATTTTTGTATTTAATTCAATTGTATGCAATTCATAATTGTTTGATTCTATATCTTATATCACATTCGTATATTTACGTTTTTTTAGGAGGATTATAAAAAGAGATTTATAAACGACATTTAGATATCTTAATTTATTAATCCTCTTTTAGTTTTACTTGCAAATTTACATTTATGTATAAACTTTTTTAGTAATTGTGGCTTCATTTAATTTCATCACATAAATAAGAAAATAAAGAACACAAAGATAAATCATAGAATACGAGACAAAATTATTTTTCGATAGTTTGAAAGTGTCTAACTTGAATTATAACCATTTCTAACAATCTACTTAATATCTTTAAATTGTGAATAGTATAATTAAAAATATAAAATATAAAATAATTTTTTATAATTACATGATTGTTTTTTCATATAAATTTGATAAGAGGTAGAGGATTTTGGGAGGGCGGGGGTGAAGGGAGGGGTCGGGGGATAGATTTTTGTTTATTTTTATTTTTAAAGAAAATTGAGGTTGTGTGGAGGTGGGGGGAGATGGGGGTAGGGCTGGGATTAAGAAAGGGGAAAGTTTGAACTAATTTTGAAAATATTTAATGAACATAATCATATAGTACATACATATTTATAAATTTTAGATGACAGAGATGGAAAGACAATAAAATAAAAAATTTAATTATTTTCGATAATTTGGAATCTATAAATTGTAGCAATAAATAACAAGAAATGTAAAACTTTTTTTATATGATTGTTTTTACTGATATAGATTTGGTTAAAGGTGTGAGTGCATGTGGAGGTAGGGGTGGGGGTGGGGTGGGGTGGGGGTGAGGGTGGGAAATATTAACTATCTACTTAATATCTTTAAATTATGAATAGTGTAATAAAGAAAGGTATGAAACATAAAACCTCTTTTACAATTATATAATTATTTTTCCATATAGATTTGATTAGAGGTGGGGGAATTGGAGTGGGTGGGGGTGGAGGGATGGAGTAGAACTTCTTTTTTAAGAGAAAATTGAGGGCGGTTGGGGTGGGATCATGGTGGAGATGTGGAAGAGTGGATTTTTTTCTTTTCATATTTTATTTAGAAATAATATGATAGTTAATTTTTTTTTTTAAGATAATACAATTGAACATTAGATGTTTCAATATGAAATGATTATATTTAATATTTTAATATTATCCACGCATCGTACAGGTACGTATCCTAGTATCCTTTAATATGCATTCTTTGTTGCCTCGCTAAAATTTTTTCAAAAAAAATCAGTGAGACAAAAACTTGGCTAAGGGAAAATAGTGAAGCACATATTTACTCCCATTGATAAAAGCATCATTTAATTTTGTAAATGATACATTCCAGTCAAACTTTTCAAAGTGTTGAAATCGATAATGCCTCAGTGATTTTTTCACCATATTTGACCATGATAGTCCTTTGCTGAAATGTGTTTTATTTTGTCTTTTTCAATATATTCTTCTTTCAGTTGAGCTATGAAAGTAGTGTTGTCTTTAACATGATTGAAATCATCTTTTCAAGAAAAAACCCACACATCTCCTATGAGTCACTTGCTTTATAAGTTGCAGATAGCTTGGCCTGACTTGAATAAGTCTCAGTAATTGATTGTCTTGTAGTTATGATAATATGATAGCGACTACACATGCAAATAGATAACTTTCGTGTGACAAAACTCTATGTAGATCAAATAATCACCAGCATTTACATATCCAATATTCTTTTGACAACATTGATTAAAAATAATAGATCTGTACCAATATATTTGATTTTACTCAAATATCTTCACCTAAAAGTGAAATTATATTTTGCCTGCAAATTAATGAAAATATTATCTCATTATAGTAGTAGGATAAATAAGTGGATCAGTTGCACTATGACATTTTCTAATCATTTTTGTGAGATCAAAATCGATCTTTCTTTATATTAAGCTATTTTACAACACGGGGTACTATTCAATAGAATCGTTTTAAACCTTTTGATACCTTCAAGAATTTTCATATAACTTTTATCGGTTAGCTAGACATAAGAACCATTCATTATATGTATTCAATTTTTTATTTATCACCAAATTAAAATAAAACCTCATTACATTATATTCACCATAGGATAATACATCTCATACAATAATGTCAAGACTTTTACAAAAAAATCTTTATGCCTCAAAACACAAGATGAACTTATATCTTACGATTTTACATTTCACATAATAATCTATTTGTACCCACACTGACATTATAACTTGGTATATAGGCTCCATATCGTTACTTTTTCAAGTAAAATAAAATATACTTGAATTACATATTTTATCTAACCAATCATTTATCTGTCCACATGGTTTGACAAATCTTAAATTCAGATCCTCATAAACATTTATAATGATGAGCGCTACATTATATCAAAAATTTCATTAACGTTCATTTAATATCAGTTTCATACAATATAACTTATTGAGATTTTTTTCCCATTATTTTCATATACCTAAATCTTTGTGAAGGTTTTATGAAATGTTATGTCATGATTATTTGTTAAAGCACTTGTCTCATTATCATGACCATCTTCGTTATCATGACTCTTCTCCTTCTTGATACTTTGCTCTTCTCCTTCTTCAAGGATTTTAACATTTGGAACCAAATGGTCTTATAACACCCTAGGATTTGGACCCTTGTAAAATTTCTCAAGTTTTAGACCTTTTGACTTTGTACGACTCAAGGGTACCAATCATACTATTGAATATGACTTGTGGGGTATATCAATAATATCCTAGGAAGCATGGTTTTCTTGGCTACTACCCAAGATACAACTCACTAAGGTATGAGTCATATAGGGGCATACGCGTGGTGTAGGGCAAGCCGTATAATTCATGATTGTCTTGGTTTTGTGGAGTCTACCCTAGGTACAACTGATGGATACGATTGAGGGTGTAACTCATACCCTTAGGTATGAGTTAGGGAGGTGGAGTCGTATAGTAACTAGTAGGTAAGGTCATAGAGGTACCACTCGTACCCTAGGGTACGAGTGGTAAGGGAGAGTCGTACCTCTGGACGTGACTTGTTTTAAATTTTAAGATAAGGTTAGTTTTGATATTTCCTACTCCTAAACCCTTATGTCCTCACGTTATATATACCTTGGTGGCCTTTCATAACACTTGTTAAAGGATTAAAATACTCCAAATACTGCCTCAAACTTACTCTTGAAGATTGGAGGCTAGGTTTTCTCCATATGTTCTTCAAAGGGCTCAGTAGTTAAGATTTCTTTCGTGAATCTTCATGTATAAGGTACGTACCCATTCCCTTATTGTTATTTCCAGCTAAAGGCATACGTATTGTATTTTAAGCATTGATTTATGGATCATGAATGGTGGTTTTTGAAATATATGTTGAGGGTCTTGATGCATATGGTTTGGTATTGGTTTAAATCATGTTTTTACATGTTTTTTGTAATGGTTTGCATATGTGGTTATTGGTTGGTTATGGTTTAACAAAGGGGTTTTTAGTAACCCTAATTATGGTGGTTTATACATTGGTTTTGATTTTGGTAAAGGTATGCCCTCAACATGTTTGATAAAGTGCCTCAAAGAATGTTTTTACTCTATTATTGAACTTTTATTGGAACTCTTGCATGGTTTGGTTTGGTAATGGAACCTTAAATAGATTTGGATGGTCTTGCATGGCTTAAATGATATAAATTCTTTAAATGCTTGGCATGGTCTAAAATGGTTTAGAATGGTTTAAAGGGTAAAGGTTTTGGTGGTCATGGTTGGTCTATTTTGAAAACCTTGCGGGATACAATAAAATCCCTTAAGTGAATGCATTGATAGAATTAGTTTAAATGGTTTGAAAAGGTAAAAGGCTAAATGGTTAGGATTATGGGGACATGGAAGTCCCTCAAGTGGTTTAATATAGTAAATGGAAGGGAACTTGA
This sequence comes from Capsicum annuum, assembly GCF_002878395.1. Taxonomy (NCBI): domain Eukaryota; kingdom Viridiplantae; phylum Streptophyta; class Magnoliopsida; order Solanales; family Solanaceae; genus Capsicum; species Capsicum annuum. The sequence continues at coordinate 30,037,033 of NC_061112.1, read as the reverse complement.
AAGTCCATTTAAACCTTTATAGGTTGGCTATGGATAATACTTGCAAGTAGGGATTGGTATATTGATACCAATATTAATGGCCTTAATTAATAAATAGATAATGATTTGGTTATTTGGAAATTGGTTTTAACTGGCTAATAATGGCAGGAGGTGTTACTAAGTCGTAAAAGGTGGAGGCCTTGGGGGGGAGGGGGGACCAAAACTGGAAACTTATATTTGTTGATATAAGGTTGGTTTTGGTGACCGTGTGTATCATATCACACCATATTTAGGGGATGTATTAGTCATCCCAAGGTTTTCTTTCCTAGTCATACGGCTACACGCATTGGGGCCTTTTCAGCAGGGGAAGCTAAATCCATATAACCTGTGAGTGGTTTAGGATAACAAAGCTACATACCCTAGGTAAAGATTTTAAAGGCATGCTAAACCTAGTTCCCTTTTTCTTGGCATGGTTATATATATATGTATGGTTGTATGTATATGGATGGTTTTACTTGATTTTATAAATGGCATTACTTTATCCTTATGCTGAGTTCATTCTAGTGTTCACCCACTAACCCGTCTACTGGCAGTTGTATACCTACTCGATGCAGAAATCGACCATTCTATTTCTCCTTCTTAGTAATTAGATTCGGGGATAGTCGATGTTGGATTGAAGTGGTGAGCTTCCATAGTTCTTAAGGCTTCTATTTCATGTTATAGTTTATTTCTCATGTTTCTTGTCTTTCATAGACTATGGTTTTTGGCTATGGTCGGGGGCATGTCCTAACTAGGTACTCTTTGTTTGGTCTAGAGTCTTTGTATGGACAACTATGGACTTTGGTATAGTATGGATTGCTTTGTTATATGTAAATACATACATTGGCTTACTATCATAATATTGGTTTATGGTTTCCACATTGGTTTGGTAGTTTATTGGGTGGTTGGACTTGGTTGGGTTGCTCTCGAATATAAAGTTATCCCAAAGTCACCACATGGTTAGATACGCTATCTTGTTATATGTTTGGACTTCAGTGGACTCAAGGTATGCATTTGGTGGTTGGGTTGGGAAATGGGGACAGTCCTTGGTCATGGTTGGGCTTGGGATTACCCATTTTGACAAGGCCTTGGTTTGGGTCGTGTCAACTTGGTATCAGAGCTTAAGGCTTTGGTGTCAAGGGGTGTCCACAAAGCCGTGTTGAGTAGAGTCTTGCTTAAGGGTATGTCACGCACCACACTTATAATTAAGGAGGCTACGAGGAATTTAGGGATGTTTCACTTTCTTGGTTATTCTACTTTTGAGATATGGAGTGTAAGGTCTTGAACTCTTCTCTAAATTATTTGGTTCACTCTTGTATCATGTCTTCTCAATGATCTAAAGTCCATGGAAACTCACCTATCCCACTCGAGGACAACATGGATGGACTTAGTGCAACTCATGAGGCACAGACCTTGTCAAGGATCGCAGCTTCGGGTTTTCCCCATAGAGTCCCATCGGTCTCAACTAATCATATTCAAAATATGGAACTCATTTTAGTGATCTCAAGAAAAGGTTACCAATTCTGAGTTTCGGTATTCTGTTAATTTATTGACCCAAATATTAGTATAGGGATGAATGAGGTGAGGTTGGAAATTGCCAAGGTAAAGAGTCACGATTTCTTGAATAAATGGGAGTGCCCTACAAGGGTTGATGTTTAGGCAAATGGGATGTAGGTACTACTTCTCTATCTCTCCAAGGGGTGTTACTTTGGGTTTCGATATTGGTCGGGATAGTCTCAATGTTCTTATTATCCCTTAGGGATTCGATGCATTAATTGATGCCGAAATTGGTATGTTGAAAACTTCTTTATTTGTGGTGTGTATGGCTTACTTGGTTTGGGGTCCTTTCTCTTTTGTGACCCCATTAGTGATTGTGTATTCTAGTTTTTCTCTCAAGGTTATTTCAAACTCTTTTCTTCTCCTATTTCTAGCTCAGTAGATAACTCTTTGGTGCCAACAGAGTCTATAGGGGGTGTGGTATCTGTTAGTAGCAAAGGGTTCTTGGTGGATTTATGTGACTCAAATATGGTGGATTTTGATGTTACTCGGGGGAATGGATTAGTTGTACTCGTGTTATCTATCATTACATTATTAGATCCGTAAAGGTTATTTTAGGCTCCATGGTAGGTCGGTTATGAAATAAGAGGGTAGTTTCATTCTCTAGCTATTAAGGGAAATATTTATATCGTATCTTAGAACTCAGGGGTTGGTTTCAAAAGGGACGTCTTTATTATTTGGCCTGGGTTAAAGATTCTAACTCAGAAGGTCTTTCTTTGCATTTGGTTTTGGTGGTGAATGAATTTCCTGTGGTCTTTTCTAATGACCCTCATGGTGTCTTTCTAATAAAGAGGTTGGTTTGGTGTTGGTATTGTTTCAGACATTTGTCCAAATTTCTATTCCTTCTTTATAGAATGGTTCCGGTGGAGTTAAAGGATCTTAAGGAGAAATTAAGTGATCTCTTAAATAAAGGTCTCATCAGTCTTAATGTTCCCCTGGGAGTGTTTTATTCTTGCATGCATAAGGGGAGTGTTTTTCCCTGGAAATGACTAAGGAATTTGAAGTGTCCTCCTTGTGGGGTGGACCATACTTATGTATATTCTATAAGGGTATTTTGCTAGTAATACATGGTGGTTAGTAGATCCTAGGCTTGAACCTAGATGCTTGATTTTGATATAAGAAAGTATGATAAGCTAAAGCTCGAAAATAACAATGCGGGAGTTATGGAGGTAAACTAGTAGGTTGGATGAGGTTGATGATTTAGGTAATACAATAGTGGGAGAGTTATACCATATAGGCTGGGGGTTCAGGTTGAACGGATGGACTGGGGATCTAGTCATTTGATAGGTTAGATCATGGAGCTTGCATGTATCCTTGTCCCTATACTTGTACTTTAATGTTAGCATGTAATTGAATATTAAATTCATGGTTTTGAAATTGAGTTTTGGAACAATTGAGGTCTTTGACATGATTACTCATCTAAATGATTTTCCATAGGTTATGATGCATTATTCGTGCTTTATTTATGTTTATGAACATTGTGGGATGCATAGGAATGTTAAATGGATTTTGGGGTACCATGGATTTCCTAATTACTTGATTTTGGTTTTGGAAAATTTATACCCTCAAAATATTTATGAAATTGCCATTGGATATAATTTTGTCATATGATTTGACTATTCTTGAATCTTTGCATTGCATAGATGGTTAAGAAAACATGGATTAGGTTTTGGTTGGATTCAAATGATTTTTTTAAAAGGCCATGGTGGCCATTGTTTGATTTTAAATGGTTTTGATTTAAATTGGAAACCTTGGAGTCAATTCGATCTAATGGTTTTTGCATATATATAATGGGCTAGGTAGTATTGGGATGAATAAGGTTTTGGGTATGGAAGAACCAAGCGTCCCTGCTGTACGTCTTTAGTGATACCCATTAGAGTAGAGAATTATGTTCGTTGGTGTAATGGGATAAAGGTTGGTGGTTAATCTAGAATTCTCTTTTAGTGGTGGACTTCAAGGAAAGGTCAAGTCGCATATCCTAGTGATACTCTTCCATCTCGGTTGAGAGAGTACTCTACTAGCATTACGTGCATTCTTATAGCACTTATGACTAAGGTCCATATTTGGTGTTGCCCTATTCCCTGAATATTAGTTTTGACTTACATTACGTCACTCATGGTATGCGTGGTTATGTTTCTTTCGGTGTCCAGTCTAAGGACTTTTTTATGGCATGGTTTGGTTGGGATGTTTCTTCATTATGGCCTAGGTGGTTATTGTAAAGTACTTCGTGCCTATAGTACAGCGTCTTATCTCTGGGATCTTGCCTTGGGAGGCATGGATAACTTTTGTAATTTGGCTTCTTAAATGACTCTTCTTATGTTAGGATGGTAGTGGTTTGGGAAGAACGGTGATATTTTGAAATAAGGGATGCAGATGTCCCTAAGTAGGGGAGAGTCTGGGGTTGCTACTAGAATTAAGGTTTCAAAAAGTAAAGTAAGGTTGTTGTCACGAGAAATGGTTAGGACAAGAATAGGTGGTGAAAATCCTTATGGAGACAATAGAGGGTGCTAGATTTTTTTTATAGATAGATCATACGACGGTTATATAAGCGGTAGGCTTGAATGTCGTGATTAGTAGATGTACCAATAGTTATGTTGGGTACTTGAGAGGTTCAGAAAGGCATGGTTTTATAAAATTCTTTCATGGTTTGATCATTTTATGGTTTTGGGTGCTTAATTATAAGATGGAAGTTTTGGTTATAATGGTTAGATATGGTTTGTCCATGTCCTTTATTCACGATTCCCATGTTATAATGGTGACAAAAGCAAAATAGTGTTTTGGGATAGAGGTATGCAGTAGAACCTGGTGGCCTAAGTTAACTCCTTTTTAGTTTGGGCTAGGCTTTAACATGGAAGTTGTGGTGTATAGTTAGACTCAAGCTACTGTAGTGATGTGTCTTGGTAATCTATAAGTTGAAATAGATTTGCTCTTTAGCATAAGTTTCATTCATCTAGTATTCTATGTGTTGGGGTAAAGTATGGATGGTCCTTGGTTGATTGGTTCCTTTTATGTGGCATTGGTATCTCAGATTCCTTATTCCTTAAGGGGGTCCCGATGAGGATCTTGGATCGGTAAGTTCACTGGTGTAAGAGAAAGATATGGCTTTGGTAAAGGTTCCATGGTGGAACTAAAGGTCTGAGAAAGTCATTTGGGATGTGGAGGAAGACATGGAGTCCAAGGATCCGCATTGGTTCTTTATTTTCAAAAATTTGTGCATAAGATGTGTGTTCTTCAACACATCTTTGTTTCCTAACTTGGTTAAAGGTGAGGGATAGTTCCTCTTTCATTCTTGTTTTCTAACTTAGTTAGAGGTCATAATAAAAGTGTTGGGGTGTAAATCGTGCTTGGGATATGTGATGATCTTCTTATCTTGGTTTGTGTTCTTATCCTCTATTTTGGTTGAAGGAAAGTATAATGTGTGTTAATGTGTTATCTATGCTTGTTCTTACCCCTACTAGTCATTCGAGGATGAATAATCCTAGTGGGGGAGACTATAATACCCTAGGATTTGGACCCTTGCAAAATTTCTTAAGGTTTGGACATTTTGACTTAGTACGACTCAAGGGTACCAATTATACCATTGAATGCAAATTATTGGGTGTCTTAATGGTTCAATCGTACCCTAGTCAGCATGGTTGGCTTGGCTACTGCCCAAGACATGACTCACTATGGTATGTGTCGTATAGAGGCATACAAGTGGTATAGGGCAAGTCGTATGGTGCCAGATTGTCTTGGTCTTGTGGATTCTGTCCTAGGTATGACTAATGGATATGATTGGGGGTGTAAATCATACCCATAGGTACAAGTTAGAGAGGTTGATTCATATAGAAACTAGTAGGTAAGGTTATGGCAAGGTTTGGGTACGAGTTGGGGTACCACTCGTACCATAGGGTACAGGTAGTAATGGAGAGTCCTGCCCTTGGACGTGACTTATTTTAAATTTTAAGACAAGGTTAGTTTAGACATTTTCTACTGCTAAACCCTTATGTCCTCACATTATATAACCCTTGGTGGCCTTCCATAACACTTATTAAAGTATTAAAACACTCCAACTACTCTCTCAAACTTACTCTTGAAGATTGGAGGCTAAAGTTTCTTCATATGTTCTTCAAAGGGCTCAACGGTCAAGATTTCTTTCGTGAATCTTCATGTATAAGGCATTTACTTCTTCCCTCATTGTTATTTTTAACTAAGGGCATAGGTATTGTGTTTTAAACATTGATTTGTGGATCATGAATGGCGGTTTTCAAAATGTATGTTGAGGGTCTTGATGCATATGGTTTGGTATTAGTTTAAATGATGTTTTTACATGTTTTTGGTAATGGTTTGCTTATGTGTTTATTGTTTGGTTATGGTTTAACAAAGGGGTCTTGAGTAGCCTTAACTATGGCGGTTTATACATTGGTTTTGGTCTTGGTAAAGGTATACCCTCAATATGTTTGATAAAGTGCCTCAAAGAATGTTTTTACTTTATTGTTGAACTTTCATTGGAACTCTTTCATGGTTTGGTTTGGTAATGGAACCTTAAATGGATTTGGATGGTTTTGCATGGTTTAAATCATATAAATGCTTTAAATGCTTAGAATGGTCTAAAATGGTTTGGAATGGTTTAAAGGGTAAAGGTTTTGGTGGTCATGGTTGGTCTATTTTGAAAACCTTGCGAGATACATGGAAATCCCTCAAGTAAATGCATTAATGAAATTGGTTTAAATGGTTTGGAAAGGTAAAAGGCTAAATTATTAGGCTTGTGGGGAACATGTAAGTCCCCCAAGTGGTTTAATATGGTAAATAGAAGGGCAATTGAAAGTCCCTTTAAACCTCTATATGATTGGGTATGCATAATACTTACAAGTAGGGATTGGTATCACGATACCAATATTAATGGACTTGGTTAATAAATGGATAATGTTTTGATTTTTTGGAAATTAACTTTAATTGGGCAATAATGGCGGGAGGTATTGCTAAGCCGCGGAAGGTGGAGGTTCCAGAGGGACCAAAACTGGAAACTCATATTTGCCGATATGAGGTTGGTCTTGGTGACCGTGTGCATGATGTCACACCATATACGGGGCATGTAGTATTTATCCCAAGGTTTTCTTCCCTGGTCGTGCGGCTACACGCACTGAGGTTATTTCAGTAGGTGGAGTTGAACCCATATAGTCCGTCGGTGGTTTAGGACATCAAAGCTATACAACCCAGGTAAAGGTTTTAAAGGCATGCTAAACCCGGTTCTTTTTTTCTCGGCATGGTTATATATATATGTATGGTTGTATGCGTATGGATAATTTTACTTGGTTTTATAAATGGCATTACTTTATCCTTATCTTGAGTGCATGCTAGTGTTCACCTACTAACCCATCTACTGGCGGTTGTATACCCATGCTATGCAGAACCGGCCATTCTACTTCTCCTTCTTAGTGATCGAATGTGGGGACAGTCGATGTTGGATTAAAGTGGTGAGCTTCCATACTTTGTAAGGCATCTATTTCGTGTCATGTTTTATTTCTCATGTCTCTTGTCTTTCTTAGACTATGGTTTTTGACTATAGTCAGGGGCATGTCCTGACTAGGTAATCTTTGGTTGGTCTAGAGGCTTTGTATGCACCATTGTGGACTTGGTATGGTATGGATTGTTTTGTTATATGTACATACATACATTGGATTATTATCATGGTATTGGTTTATGGTTTTCACATTGGTTTGGTAGGTTATTGGGTGGTTGGACTTGGTTGGGTTGGTCTCAGATATAAACTTATACCAAAATCACCACATGGTTGGATACGTTATCTTATTATATGTTCATACTTCAGTCGAATCAAGGTATTTATTTGGTGGTTGGGTTGGGAAACGGGGACGGTTTCCAGTCCTGGTTGGGCTTGGGATTGCCTATTATGATAAGGCCCTGGTTTGGGTCGTGTCAGGTCTATCATAATTCACGCATGTCATAGATTGTATATTTTAAGGACTTTAAATTGAAGCATTTAAAACTGAATTATAACATAGGGTCAATAAATGCATTTGGCAAGGAACTTGCATCATTTTTTAAATCATGAATTATCTATTTAACTTCAAGTTCATATTTTTATAAGGATCTAGATAATTAATTCTACTCATAATTTTCAACTGCTAATCATATCTCCTCCTAATATTAGAAAATCTAACATTTATCCTCAACCTCATTTGGAGATCTATCTTTATGTGTGGTAGAGTAATTAAATCAAATGCCACACATTTAATTTTTTAAAATGGAAATTATTTGATTTCTGATTCTTATGCCGCACGTTTAAATTTTTTTAAATGGAGATTATTTGATTTCTGACTCTTATGCCGCACATTTAATTTTTTAAAATGGAAATTATTTGATTTCTGACTCTTAATCAACAATATAGGGGAACCTTGTTAGCCTGATGCATACAAGAACAACTACATTTTAAATATCACATCTCATATATATATATATATATATATCAAATTTGTTTTGGTAGATTTGTTCTCATGACCAGTAATCAACTATAATTGGAGCCATACAATTTTTGTTAAACTAACCAGCATTATTAACATATTTTATAGCTTCAAATCATGATCTTAATTTAATAATTTAAGCAAGCAACCTTGCAAAAAATCAAATTGCAAGTTGTAAAAGCAAAGCACATGTGACAACCATAGATGCATCTATTAAATCGTATGATAGTAAAAGGATCACATGAGAGGTGAACATGATCATATTCTTTTTGATATACATTTTAAAAACTCAGGAGATATAATCTCAACTTTCACTAGTAGAATAACCAATTTATCATGAAAACAAGCAGTGCATGAGAATTCATAAAGAATCTTTTATTTCTTTAATATACAATTAGATGAATTCTCACTTTTTTTTACTTTGCAATTTAACCAAGATGGCCAACTTTCATGCCAACTTATATCTTTTCTATAAATTTTTAATTTATTATCACATGCGAGTCCATCAACATACTCATATCTGTATCAACAAATAAGAGAAAAATATCGAAAACCTTTGACATAAATAATTAAACATGTTTTATTGAAGTTATATAAAGATATTAAATTTTCTCATAATTTATAGTCTCAATATTTTTTTATTTTGATCATTGCTTTTGAAACTTAATAAGTTTCTTTTGACACTTACTACAATCTCAATATCATATATAAATAATTTTATTCTCTGGATAATAACACATTAACTTTTTTAGAGCTATCAAATACTTGTGTACTGCTACATATTTCATAATACCATACCTGTGGTGAACTTCTCCTTTAAGGATAAATTTATGCGTACACAATCAATGACAAATTTGTGTAGCCACACAATGACATTCATTTTCGCTATGGACGCAACTTTTATATGAAAGAATTATTTCTTCTTTTTTCCCTTTGTAAGATCATAATAAAACTTATCACAATTATATAAGATTTATTATTTTGATTTTTCCCCTTTGGTAATCATTATAAGACATGCTATAACATCAATGATCTTTTTATACGAAAATAAAATTTCTTTAATTCTTTTAACCTCCCGTAGAGGTGAGTGTGGTATTTATCCAACTTATAAAAGCACGTCTTTATACACATTTTAACTACACATTGACACATGTTGTCATGCATTGTCACTTGTCATTTCTATATGACTCACCTTAACAACACTTTGAAAGATTGAATGTATCACAAATTATATTTTATTTATTTTGATGAAGGATTTATAAAACTTATCAAATTAGGTCACGCGATAACTTTGTGTCCAATGACCGTTCATATCACCTTGATGGTAAAATTAACTTTACCTTTTGAAGGATTATTTGGAGAACCAAAATGTTCTTTTTTCTTACAATAACCACAATGATGACTAGTTTTCTCATTTACTCCTATATGTCCACATTCATACATCCAATTACTTGTCTTCTTTAAGACATATTATACACTGCTAACATACTCATGTATAAGAGAATGAAACAAATCAATTGGGTGGGTTTCATGAATTTTTATCAAAAGTACATTATTTTGCTTACTTAGTCAGCATTATATCATCTATCATGTTGGGACTTGAATCCAATGTATTACCCATAAATACGTGCTAGATCATAATTTATAGGGACTTAAACCCAATGTCTTATTATCATGGCGTATCAATACTCAAATCTATGTCTTACCCCTTCGGTGCAATAATACTTGAATTTACCATCTTATCCTCAATCAATAACATAATAGACCAAAGTACCATAAAAACTCACTCTCAAATCTTTAAAAATAGGCAAAACCTCATATATAACTAACTTACTCCTCTCCTAACTAACTTCCTAGTCTGCTTTTCAATAATTATAATCTAAAGATAGCAGTTAGTGTCTACATGTATTTAGGGACTATTTATACAAGAAATATAAAACCTTTTTTTTCTCTTTTGTTAGTTAAAATAGAGATTTATAAGAAAAGGGATAGCATCAACACCCAATATTTTCTCCAATTTTCCATAATAATCTCTTTTCATATATGCATATTAAAATATTAATAGTTCCTATGAAATTAATCCATATGTATATATAAACCCACCACTTACCTCTCACCCCACCCGATCTTCATCTTCTTCATACCCCCAACCCCCCTCACCCCCCACCCTCTATTTACTTGTAATTCTTCTTACAATCCATCCCAATTTCTTTTCTCCTTCTTCTAACTCTCCATTTTCACTTCCATTATCTTTATTAATTTCTTCAAGAAAGGAAAAATGTGTGTGAAAAGTTATGAATTTTAATGGGTTAGAATTTGTTTTTGAATTAATTTCTTCTCAAATTCGTGGTTGATGTTCAAATTGATTATCGGGATTTTCTGATGATGTTGTGAAGTTGTACTTAAATTTTGAGTTTGATTGGTATGAATTTTCCTAACTTAATTTTGTATCTGCCATTATTGAAGCTTGAAAAAGCTTGAAAACAAAAAAAAAATGAGTTAGTTGAAATCATGATTGATGTCTAAATTAATTTATGGAGTTTTCTAATGATGTTGTAAAGTTGCGCCTGAAATTTGAGTTTCTTCAATTGGTGGTTTGATAAAGGAATAATTGGTGTTTCTTGAATTGTTATTTCTTGAATTGGTAATATGCTTTAAGTTTGAAGAAGATAAAAAATGGAGGTGAGGGGAGAGGTGGGGTGGTTTGAAGAAGATAGAAAGGGGGAGAGGTGAGGTGGTTTAAAGAAGATAAAAAGGGGGAGAGGGCTGCGTTGCAGGGTAGAGGGTGGGGTAGGTGGGGTAGGTGGGGGGTGTAAAGAAGAAAAAAAATTGGGGGGAAGGGATGCCTTTTTTATTTAATATATATATATATATATATATATATATATATATATAAATATTAAATATATATTTTTTATTTTTAAAAAAATAAAAAAATAAAGTTTGGGGGATTAGTTTTTTTTTAGAAAAATCAAACTTCTTATGTGGCTCTGACGTGGCGCTGATGTGTCAGCGAGTGTACTGCACTCTCCCTCATGAGAGTGGTATTAAATATTAAGAGGGGGAATTAATTTACTTTAAAGATGTTAAGGGGGTAAATAAACGAAAGTTAAGTTTAAGTACTAAAGTGAGTTGGGAGGACAAATTTAGGGGGATTTTGATGCATTTTCTCTATACAAAACAATTAAATGCATACATACATACATATGTATGTGTGTGTGTATATATATACACACACACATGCATATACACACACAAATACAACAAATGTATACACATATGTATATGCATATTGTATATATGAACCAACACATAACAAATGTATATGCATGTGTATATGTGTAACGACACATAACAAACTTTTACACATATATAGTTAAATAAAAATATACATATATACATCAAAAAACATACACTCAATACATTAATATATATATAAAAATATTCAAATGGAAAATATACAATGCATACCCACATATAATATCATATGTAAATCAGATAGAATACAATTAAATCACCTATATACAATTACTAGATTTGCTAAAATCGAATCAAATAACCAATTATGAAAACAATCCATTAAGATTCATTCTGTGAAATTGACACTAATATACAATTTGATTTTCGAATTATACATCATTTTCTATAAGATTTCCAAAAATTGAGATGAAATAGAATTATTACATCAACGGTTAAGGAATACTCAACTTAATTAAGGTTTGTCTCAACTATTCAATTGAATATGAGGCTGAAAAATTAAGATGCACGATGTCACTCTTCGAATGTATATGTATTTGTATTTCGACTATGCAATCACATTCTACATAGTTCTAGTTTAGATTCAAGCTCGAGATCGAAAGTGTAACTAGTGGTGGAGTGAGTGCTAGTGCACAAAGGAGTCAATTGATGTACAAGATGAATCAATTTGTTGTTCTAAATCACTCAAGCATTACTGAAATTCGTAAAGGGCTTTGGAGAGTTTGCGCAGATTGAAGACAATCAATTTCGGTGAAGTTGTTGGTTGAAATTCTAAATTTTGAGGTTTTGGTTGGACTAATTTAGTGGTAGTAAGTGGTGGCTCTAACGGCGACATAGTATCGGCGGCGGCGAAAGCCGTTTCATCGAAGTAGAAGTGGGGTATCTTATTCTTAAAATCTCAATATATAAAGTAAAAAAAGATTCAACCTTTGCTAATTATTCAAATCAAAAATCCTAAAAATCCAAATCCATAAAAATATGTATTGAAAAGTTGGAAGCTCTGTTAGAAATATGGCTTAAAAATTGAGTAAGGTGGAGAAACACTAATATAGAAAACCCTAGATAAAGAGTATTAGTTATATACTTAGTTTAGATTATTTGTATATGAGGACCCACATAAAAAACAGTTATAAAACTAACAAATAACTATGTAAGGTAATTATTTTAAATCTTAATCATGCTAGATAAATTAAGGACTGATTTTATTTATGGTACACAATTTTTTCTTAAAAATATTACCGCTTTTTAATTTATACATAAATGAGTTAAATTTCAATAGACATAGCAAATATAATCATTATATTAATAGTATAACAAAAATATATTTGGGCCACCCAAATCTGAAAAAGAGCATCATACGATGAACAATAACATTAGAAAAGGCGTCTATACAACACTCAAAATCAATGAAAGCAAGTTCGTGGTCTTGCTTTTAGACTCCTGCAACAAGAAATACTCATGAGCTGGTGTCATCGACACCCAAACTCCAGATTGGATAGTTTATATCTATCGAGTTAAAAACAAAAGGAAAAGGAAAACTCTTTGCTCATTTAGAGATCTTGAGGCTTGGAGATTCGAGTACATCCACATACAAGGAAGATGAAAGATTTAACCAAAATGGAGATTGGAGAGTAGAGAATGACAAAGCCTTATTGAACTTTCCTAATATTTCCTTTTGTGATTTCCTGATTAGTCTAAGTGTTGACATATAGAGAAAGATATTTTTTCCTTTTCTAGAACGGATCACTTTTTTGCCTGGTGTGTATGTAGCCTTTTTTATTTAAGGTGTTGAGCCTCTCTAATTACACTCTCTCCCAACTGTTTTAATAATTCACCAAATTTTAGATTTTATGACCTCTGATACATAAGTAAGAGCCGTGATACATAACATACTGATAAAAAAAGTAATAACTAATTAACAATATAAATGGAAAATAATACTAATATGTGAATGTGAGCAATTAACACAATAATGATTATGGTGAGTCTATTGAATTTCTTAAATTCAGTAACAACTTTTTAATTTCAAAATTTGAATCATAAACTCAAGCTCCTTTGATTAAACACTCTCAATTCTCTCGATCAAATACTCTCAGTTTCTCCCAACTCTGTTTTTGATCAGATACAAGATGAATTTCACAATTTTGGTAAGACATTCAGGTGACTAGAAATTTGAAATACAATATGAATGATACAAAAGTGATGAAATTGTGGTTGCAAAAAGTATTTTATATTTGAGATTTATTTCAGCAATTGTTGCAAAATTAGAGATTGAGAAATCTAGAAAAAATTGATGTTTGATATATCGTTGAAGGTAATTCATCACCAATGGTGTAGAAAATAAAAATGGAGTGAAGCTTTATGTTTAGTTGGTAATGTATTCAAGGATTTATAATGTATCCTTTGTGTGTAACTACAATGGATAAGTCTATCGAAGAGGTAATGTTTGCTGGAGATACTGAAGCTATAGTTTGTGTAGAAGGAATGGAATCGGATGCACTATCACTTTTTTTATTGATAAAAAAAATGGGTACTTCTTATATATACATGACTTGGAAGTTGAAAACTTCATTAGTGATAGCAAAAATGAAGAAGTAAAGGAGAAATAGCTTTACAAGAATAATGCGACTCTTGTATCTATAATGAAAAACATGCCTTAGATTATTGCTTTACTTTCAGAGCTAAGCGTTATGAAAAAGAGAGGTATGATTACAGCGGATAAATCTACATGAGAAATTCTCACATTTTAATAAATCAAATAATATTAATTATTTAAAAGGATACATTACTATTTATGTATCTTGACTATAGATCTTTATTCACGTTGGTTGTTTGTCTTATAAATTCTTCATGAAATATATGGTATTTGCACTCTCCATAATCAGATTACATGCTTATTATTATAGTTCTGATATATTACATGTTATCGTGTTCATATAGAACACAATTTACTTGAGATACACGTCATTATTAAGATTTGTTTTAGTATAAGCTGTTGTCAGTAATGTTGGAAACACTTTTTTCCATCTATGTATTACATTGTTATAATGAAGATTATAATTGGATCATGAAGGCATCTTTTTTGAATAATTCAGATGTGTTTATTATTCGTAAGTTCAATGATGTACATATATATCGAAGGAGTGATAGGGTTCTAAGCAAGCTACCATAGCCTCTGTTAATGACTGTACAACCCCAAAATTAGTTAATCATAAGAAAATACATTCTCCAGAAGACATAATTAAAGAAATGGAAATTGTTTATAGGATGGATATTAATTATATGAAGTTATGGAGAGCTAAGGCGCGTGCTATACATATGCTAAGGGGTGGACCGACTAATAGATTTACAAAAAATATCGAGATACATTCATATGCTAGACACTATGTATCATAAACCACACATTAGGATGCATGAGTCCATATAAAATAAATTCATGTATTTGTTTATCGCCTTACATTCAATGAGAAGTGGTTTCGAGTATTGCAGACAAGTAGTCGTGGTTGATGGTGCTCATTTGGGTGGACCATATAAGGAAACTTTTCTTTTGATGAACATTCTCGATGGTGCAGGTACGACAACTGATATGATTTTAATGAACTATTTTCAAAATATTTCAAATCTTTGTATTTTGAAGTGCTGCATCATTTATATATACATTAAAGTAGTTATTATATACTCAATAACTTGTTGGATATTTTCTTATTTAGGTTGTATTTTTCAAATAACATATAGAATTATAGATACAAAGAATGATTGTTCATAGACATGATTTTTTCAGCAGTTTAGATGTGTGTAAGGAGAACGTGAGAACATGTGTATTGTATTGGATCACAACGAAAGTATAATAAAAAATATAAGCATTGTGTATCCTAATGTCCCTCATCTTGCATTCATTTGGCATGTTTGGAAGAGTGGTTGTACTAACTTTAGAATAATAAGAACTGACTTAGTGACTTATACTATTCTATGACGAAGGCTTATAAAAAAAAGAATTTTGAATACCTTATGGCCAAGGTGGTTATGATGAATTATAGAGTAAAGAATTACCTATATAATGTTGGTTATGAAAATGGTCAAGAGCTCATGCACCAATAAACAAAGGTAGGATGATGACATCAAATATAGTTAAATGTATAGATAATTATTCGATAGAGCCATAGAAATTTCCTATCTGAGAATTTATGGAAGAAGCAAGAATATTGTTTGAATCATTGAACTACAAAAATAAAAAAGATAGCATCATATACAAAAAATACACATTAGGAAGAGGATTCAAAGAAATTCTACTTCTTAATGGAGTGAAGGCTTATCACATAACGGTATGTTCTAAAAGATAGATATTTAAATTTTGTATTTATTAATATTTAAGAATTTTGATAGTTTATTAAAAAGAGTTTTTATTTAATGTATTAGTTGAATTCTTAGTTTTATGTTTAGCAGTTTTGCTATATGTAGTTTTGATGATGAGAACATAAACTACGAGGGACCAGGTCCCTGGACGTGCAAAGTACTATACAACTGACATGCGCCTTCTACACAGTTTTGTCATCTTGTGTAGCAAACTTGCAGGTGCTATTTTGTACTGACTTGAACAGTTGGTCCAATGATCTTTCAATCCCTAATCATCACCCAGCTATAAAAGGAAAGATATGTTTTTTCAATAATTGTTTTTTTGCAATTCAAAAAAGTAAAGTGAGACAACAAAAACCTAGTTCAAAAACTGCTCAAGTTCTTAGCTGATTATGTGAGCTTAAATTAAAAGTGTTCTTAAGTGCTGATTTGTAAAAGAACTAGTCATGTTATAAGAGTAGTGTTTTCTTGTTAAAAGTGTTTCTTAGATGGAGTTGCCTAAGTGTAAAGCTTATTATAGTTAATAAGTGTAGAGAGAGCCCTTGATAGAGTTACCAAGATGAGCTTGTAGTAGAGTTGCTACTATCTCAAGGAACCTAGAGTTAGGCTTAAATCTAGACTATAATCAGGAGGTTGATTATAGTGGATTTTGTTGGTGCTTGTGAGGGAAAGCCATGGTTTTCTCATACTGGGTTTCCACATAAAAATCCTTGTGTTTTTACTCTTTCTGCACTGTTCTTTACTCCCTGGTTTTTTTTGTGTATTTTTCCTATGTTATATTCTGAGGGACCTTGTCCCTCACTTTGCTGAGCAACCCCTAAGGGTTTCAAAAATTGATATCAGAGCTTAGTCACTCTAAAAGATTCACACCTAGAGTGTCTTAGTTAGCATGGATGTTCCACCTAATCTAAAAGAAGGTCACTCTACAACTAGACCAACAAGATTCAATGGACAGTATTATGGGTGGTGGAAAACCGAGATGTTCGACTTCATTTTGGATGAAGATAGTGAGCTGATGGACATAATCCTTGATGGTCCTCATGTTCCTGTAAGAGAAGTCAAAGAAGGAGAAGTAATAGAAATGGTTGTCAAAAATAGGAGGGAGTTCAATAATAAAGATAGAAAGAAGATTGAGAAAAATTACAACACCAAAAAACTACTAGTATGTGGAATAGGTCCTGATGAATACAATGAATCTCAGCCTGTGAAGTGCTAAAAAGATCTGGAATTGCTTGAGGACTGCTCATAAAGGCACTACTAATGTGATGGATTCTAAGATAGACATAATGACTAGCCAGTATAAAACCTTCACCATGAAAGAAGGAGAAACCATCCAAGAAATGCATACCAGATTTACTTCAATAACAAATGACCTTCACTATTTAGGAAAGGTGATCCCAATATATTAGCAAATGAGAAAGATTTTTAGAGTTCTTCCTAAGTCTTGGGAAATCATGGTGGATGATATAACTGAGGCAAAGAACCTCAAAACCCTCACCATGGATGAACTCATTGGTAATCTAAAGACCCATGAGATTAAGAAACAACAATAGATGGAGAAGAAGGTGGCAAAAAGGAAAAAAATCCTTGTCTTTGAAAGCTTCTAAATATAATCCAGATGGTAATGAAGATACTGATGTTTCTTATCTGGAAAATAGGATTATTAGAGAAATAAGGATGAGCAGTTAGTTCCAAAGAAAGAGAAGCAGCAAAAAAAAGGGAAACAGTATTGAGACTGCAGGTGACAAAAAAAATCAGGGACCAGGTTCAAGAGAATTCAGGAAAGAAGGAACCAACTGAGTATGCAGGAAAGAAAGCTCAAGAAATATGAGGAGATTCTTCCAGTGATTCATATGAAGCTGAGATGACTGAAGATGTTTCTGTACTAGCAGTAGAAGAGGGTTCAACTATCTATAATTTATTATTTTCACTCAGGGCAAACATAAAAGATGAAAAGGAAAAGGAGGTAACTCTATTTGATATTAAGAAAAGTCTATATAATTACACTGATGGGAAGATAAAAAGGCTTGCAAGTGTTTTTTTTGACTCTGTATGTGAACTAACCATTGAAAAGAATGCCTTGAAAGAAAACATGAGCATCAGCTAATTACTCTAACTCTCAAAATTTCTGAAACTGAAGAGATGTTCACAAAGATGAACTCTTAAAATCTGAGTCTAATAAGGAATCTGGAGAAATTAAATGGTCTTTATATTAAAAAAAAGAAAAAATCCTCAAGGATTTAGATTGATCTTGAGGAGAGACTGAAATCTTCACAACAATACCTCATGGTAGCACTGCACAAGAATGAAGAATTAGAGAGGGACCTATTCCACTTGAAGAAAGAGTTGAACAAGTCTCTTAAGTGGACTACTTCCTCACTAATCCTTTTTGATTTACCTAATCAAGAAGATAATGATGGTAGACGTCTAGGCTACCTAAAAATATTCTATCCCGGTGAGTCTACAAGGAAGGTTGCTCATGATGACAAAAAAAAGGGCACAAACCCATGCACACTCACTATAGAAGAAATGAACTTTTCAAGGAAGAATGTCAACACCAGATCAAGGCAAAATTAAGGAATACTAAATACACTCAGTAAGAAAATACTTATCCTAAGGGCTTTGCATCTTTGAAAGAAGTGAAGAAAAACCCATCACTACCTAGGTGGGCTAAGAAGAACTTTATCACTCCATAGTCCAACTACTGGGAAATCAGACTTAAGTAGGTTCCCAAATCTTACAAGTGATCATGATTCTAGGCATGAGAAAGGGATTGCATTCAGGAAAAGCTTATTGATGGAAGGTATACACTCAAGGGAACAATTTTAAAAATGGACAGATATGATAAGCACAGAGCTAAAGATTCATTTAAACTAGAGAGGGACCTGGTCATGTCTCTTAGGTTAGTATCTTGTATGTGCATATTTTATTTGTTCTATCATGACAAAATCCGAATCTTCCTGTCTTTTTATCAGAACAAAGTTGTCTTATTCCAACAAAGAAAGGTGACTCACTTAAAAATCTGACTTTGATCATATCCTATTCCCTCAGAAAACCCTCCCTTGTGCCTATTGTTCTCTTAAATCCATCCAAAATCACTCCTTCTATAAAAAAGAAAAATCTAAATCCTAAACATCCCTACTAAGAAAAGGACCTTCTAATGGCTAAAACTTGCCCATTTTCTTTTCTTTCAAAGGATTCTAATCTTAGCATTATGAAAAATCCCTTTCCTAACCCTCATAAAAAACCTATCTTCTCCTACTCTTCTAAAGCTCAACTATTTCATCACTCAAACTGTCAATACAGAATCATCCATGAATCTTCAAAACTATTCTGATGATATTGTGATGGATGAAACCTGGGTAGCTGAAAATCTTATGTTACCTAATCTTAGCTTATCTTTACTCTTAGATTACTGTTATTTTTTATGTAATTCAAAAAGTGAAGTGAGGCAGTAAAAATCCAGTTTAAAAACTGCTCAAGTTCTTAGCTGATTATGCTAGCTTAAATTGAAAGTGTTCTTGTGTCCTGATTTGTAAAAGAACTACTCATGTTATAAGAGTAGTGTTTCATTGTTAAGAGTGTTTTTTAGGTAGATTTGACTAATTCTGAAGCTTATTAGAGTTAATAAGTGTAGAGGGAGTCCTTGGTAGAGTTACCAAGATGAGCTTGTAGTAGGGTTGCTACTAGTGTAAGGAGCCTAAAGTTAGGCTGAAATCTAGACTATAATCAAGAGGTTGATTATAGTTAATTTAGTTGGTGCTTTTGACGGCAAGATGTGGTTTTTCCCATACTGGGTTTCCACGTAAAAATTCTTGCATTTTTAGTCTTTTTGCACTGTCCCTTACTCCATGGTTATTTTAGTGTATTTTGCATGTGTTCTATTCTGAAAGACCTGGTCCCTTACTTTGCCGAGCAATCCCAAAGAGTTTTAACAAGTTTAAGGCTTTCTCAAATTATGTGTAGGTTGTATATGAATCAAGTAGAAGGTATATTGTCAACCTTGAGAGTAAAACATGTCGTTGTGGATGATTTAATCTTGATGAGATACTATGCTCTTACACAATTGCAGTTTTGATGAGCAAAAACATAGATGACATAGGTCCACACTACTTTGATTACTATAAGACTGAAACTTTAGTGAGGAGGTATAAAGTTCTAATGATTTTGATGCCAGACCTGAAGGATTGGCATGTGCCTAAATGTATTGATGAGGAAGAGGTCTTATTATAAAATATCGAAGACAACTTGGAAGGCCAAAGAAAGCGAGGCGTAAGAATTCTAGTGAAACTTTGTCATCAAGCACAAATCGTTGTGGACGATGCGATCGTGCAGGTCATAATAAACACACTTGTGATTTTTTTTCAAAGGAGAAGTGAAACTTTCATGTAATGACTATAACATATATTGTGGTAGTATTAATATTATTAGTTCTAAGATACATGTGTTTCAATTTGAATTACAATACATTGCTTAAATATTATCTTCTTAGACATTAATTTTTAGTTTGTGTTGTTGATACATTACTCAATGAACTTTTAATGAATCACTCACACCATTTTATATTGAGTATAGTTTATTGTTAATAATATATATTATTTTTCTATTCATGACTGATGGAATAAATAAGTTAATGTTCTTGCTAACCGCTGATATATATATGTAATTGTTAACACATATACTTTAATGGATGTTAATACATATGCATATGTTTATCTCATAATTTATTCACTGATACATAGTTGACTTATACATAGATAATATCTTATAGTTGACTAATACATATTTAATAACCAATACATTATTTTTTATTGATGTATCTATACCAGAATACACAACTAAGAATTACATTATAATAAAAATTTTATTAAGCAATGTATCTGATACATTTCAATTAGAACAATTGCTACGTATGTCAGACTTATAATGAGTTACATTATAAGATACATTTTTGAATAGTAATGTACATTGTGAAACATGTTATAATATATACTATTGAACAGTAATTATCTGTTGTAGTATATCAATGAATTAATAGTTAATTTATACATAGCTAATAGATAATACACTATTTTGATTTGATGTAGCTAATACTTTGTTACTAATAACAAACCTATATAAATATTACTATTACATTACATAATATATATGGAGATACATAACTAAGAATTACAATATAATAGTAAATATTATTTAGTAATGTATGTGATACATTTCTAGTAGAAAATATTGATGTGTATATCAGGCTTAAAGTTAGTTGCTTTATAAGATACATTACTCAACAGTAATGTATCTTATGTAACGTATTATAAGATGCATTACTCAACAGTAATGTATCTTATGTAACGTATTATAAGATGCATTATTGAACAGTAAAGTATCTACTATAATATATCATTGAAACTGGTGCAATAAAAATAACTTGTATAGATTATGTTAAAAATAACCAAATGTTTTACCTAAAGTAATATATTAAAAGCGTTTTGTCCAAAAACACAACAACTACATTCAATGTAAACATATAAGACATGTCTTGATCATTTTTTTCTAACAAAATAGTTAAAATATTGTTCAAATAAAAACATAAGTAGATTTCTAACTAGTTAATGCTAACTATCGTTGATTCATCGAGGGGTGGACATAATTGGGCCTTGTTCTTGAAGGAACTTCATCGTCGCTAAAATAGAATTTCTTAGCCTTGAAAACTCCATGATTTCATAAATGTGATATGTATCTTAATCAATGAGATTCTATTTCAAAATCAGAAGAAGAAACCAACTGGCCTTCACTCAAATACTCAGCATAGCCAACTGTAAAAACAACACAATTCATGAATATTAGAGTATCTTGAGTTAAAAAAATTTATGCAGCAATAGTTTAATATTGTACACGCTGTACAAAAATGATTTAGTGAAATGAAACTTACAGACTATCACTTATTTGCTGACCAATGTGTTCTACATATTCAACCTCGAAAGGGTGTTGGCTCGCAATCTGGCTGCCTTGGCTCATTTTATGCTTGGATGCTTCAAAATTTCACCAGACCTTACATTTTTTCTGTTCCAGAAATTAATTGTTAACCAAGTAAGTTGGAAACATAATGACAGTTGGAAACATCATAACAAATTATATATCTCAGATGATCGTTCTCTATGTCTTGATGTCAATAGTGATTCATAAACTCGTATGCATCTTTTCTTGAATACAATCATAGTCAAATCTAGTAAAACTCTCCATCATAATTTATGGGTACATAAACCTTACCCACTATATGCCAAGGCTAACCAGAAGGGATGCTGAAGCCTTTGATGATAATGCTGGCTATAGATTCCCCATGTTAGGCAATAATACATAATTGTGTACCATGACCAAACTCCGGGTTTAGATGGGCCTGGCGTGATAAGTATCTCGAGCCCACTATAGACCGGAGACCAACCCCTTAGCCTAACCTCAAGAGTAATATGGAAGCCAATTAAATAATGATAAGAACATGAGTAGATAACTTAAAAGAAGACTAAGAGTCAAATAACAACCAAACCACACTTGTCCACAATAGCCTCTAAAACCAAAATAACATCTAAGTTGGGACATTCCCCTGACTATAATGATGTGCTACAGAAATATAGCACTTTTGAGACTTTAAACGAGAAAAATATGTAAGTTTTTCACGTTGTTTTATTAGATATGATGAGATTTGGGTAAGTTTTGTAGGAAATCATGTTTTGGATGCTAAGTTCATGAAAAAGATGAAAAAAGTGTTTCTGGCTATTTATTAGAGCAATTATGAATGTCTGGAACACTTTTTGGTTTGTTTGTAATCAAACCATATGCAGAAATTGAAGAAGATCTAAAAAGATGGCTCTCGACATTTACTAAGTCAACATGTGGACCACAAGTAGAACTTATGGACCGCATGTGGGAAAAACAAGTTCCAGAAGTCTAAAATCCCGAGAGATTTGTAGAAAATTTTAGTCTGGCACTTGCGATCGCCACTTGCGTCCTCTCTGTTGGCCGCAAGTACTACCTGCTCTAAAGGACAGGGCTCAAGTAAAGACCATAAATAGCCATCAACTCTTTTTTTCCTATTTCATTTGGGATTTGGTTTTAGGGTTTACTCATGTACTATAAATATACTTTATGTGTTTTTTAGTAGAAGTTATGCACTCTTGATATTGACAAATATATTTTGATTCTGAGATTCAATTTTTATCTTGGAACTATCTTATATTTACTTTATTTGATTAATTCAGTAATGATTTTAGGTTTTCTACTCCTTATTGTTGTGATTTCATATATGCTTTCAATCATGAATGTTGTTGATTACTTCACAAGTATGAGCAGCTAAAAACCCATAGCTAGGGTTGTAGAAACCCTGGCAGATTGAGAAGTAGGGAAAATGCTATCGTTGTTCTAAATGATACCCATGCATGCATTGCTTTATCTTCACTATAATAGTTTTCTTAATGGGTGCACACGTTAGGATCCCACCTAGATTATTGCTACTTACTCCAAAAGAGGAGTAGTGAACTAGGAAAAGATAAAGAAAACAGTAATTTGGAGTTTAACAGTCGATCCATGCTTCTAGGATTTATCTACGTAAGATGGTTATATTTTATCTAATAACTAGAGACTCAAAGGTAATAATTAACTGGGATCAAGATAATGGTTAGTAAAGCAACATCCTGAGACTCAAAAGATAAAGAGTAAAATCCTCTTGCTTATCCAAAAGACTATAGAAGGTACATAACTTATCGATTCTGCATGCAAGGTATCGGGTTGGTTTGATATACCACGATAAGACTACTAAGTTGAGAAGCCAGGGGGAACACAATCCTAGTGTTCACTTACGACTGATTACTAATGAAGTTTGGTATTTGCTACTAGTTTGATATTGATACTCAAAACCCCTATTTACTTTTCCAGTTCTGCACATTGATTACAATAACTGAGAGTCATGAGTTCACGCATTTCCTTGGGATTTGACCCCAACCTTTGTTTGGTTACAATATTTGGCAGTGACCATATTATCTTCTTAGATGAGGTTTAGCTTGGACGTCACTAAATTTTAGCGTCGTTGTTGGGGAATACGGTGTTGATTTATGAATTGAAGTTGTTGCAATTTATGAGTTTTCTTTTTTATTTTATTCTTTGTTTGGAATGCACTGATGTATTCCTAGCACATGTATTAAAGACAATCCCTTACCCCCAGTAGATCCAAATTAAGAGAGAATCCAACAGACACCTAGTAGGATGATGGAACAGAAAGAGATGATAATCTCGAAGAGGTTTGTAATGCTGTACCTCCCCCTTCTCCAAATGGATTACAAGATATTGTTGATCAATAAATAGGTCAACTTATCTCAAGCTGAGAATGAGAGGAGGGCAACAAAAGAAGCTCAATGGGTAGCTCGAGAGGCAGAGCTAGCTGAGCAAATACAAAAAATAGATCGCCAATTAGCACTCAATGGAAATCAGAATAGAGTGAGAGGTGCCTGTGTTCAAGTGATCCCAGCATATCAGTATGTGCAACCTTATATAGATGATGAAGAAGATTTAAGATATATTGAGCAGGTAGCAACTGGAGCTATTATACCTCCTATTTTACCCCTAGGCATCAAGTTTAACATAATGAGCGCAATGATCCAGCTCTTAAATCTGAAGCATATGTTTGCAGTTCTTCCTACAGATGATGCAAATTTTCACCATGCCAATTTCTTCAAGATCTACATTTTGTATACAAATCTAGGGCTGAATTAGAAAGTCTTTAGACTGAGGTTGTTCCCCTTCTCACTTATAAGAGAAACATCTTTATGGTTAGGGGAACAGCCAAGAGGCTCTATCACTGCATGGAATGAGTAGTGCAGGCAATTCTTGAACAGGTTCTTTCCTCTATCTAGGATGCTGCAGCTTAAGAATGAGATCTATAATTTTAGGTAGCTATAGTCAGAATCTATGTACAAGTCATGGTTTAGGTTAAAAAAGAAGTGGATTATGGCGCCCAACCATTGGATATCAGGGACAAGTTTATTGGAGATATTTTATCGAGCCTTGACCATCAGCTCCAGAGCCATGGCAGATACCATATCTGGAGGAAATTTAATGAGACTATTCTAGGAGGCAACTTTGGAGATACTAGATCAGATCTCACTCTCTAACCGAGGATGGAAAACTCAGAAGGCTGAGAAAGGATCTGGAATATATGCTATTGGTGCCTCCTGCGGCCAAAAAGTAGTTGATGATTTAGTAGCTCAATAAATTGCACTGTTATGAACTGATCTAGGGGTACTAGCAAAGTAGTTTGTAGAAGTAACTTCTGAGAAAGTTAACGTAATAAAAACACATAGTTCAGCTTCCAATGCTTATTAGTCAGAATTGAAAGAGGATGCAAATTATTTAGATCAGCAGTTAGCGGGTTTCTGAGCCCAAGGGCAAGAGAACCAAGGTAAAAACTACTATGACAGATATAGAGACTGTAAAGAGCAAGATGAGGACTGGAGGCAAAAGGATAACCACCCAGAGAAGGGAGATAGGTATATTTTGCCTAGCAGATGAGATGTAGAATCAATAATGGAAGAGAAGTTGACTAAGTTACTAAAGGGTGAAGAAAGGCAGGAGATCAACCTTAAGGAGATTAAGGCCGATATTTTTTAGGTTGAAACAAGAGGTTAAGTCTCATGCCACTACTATCAAGCAGTTGGAGCACCAGTTCGGGTAGATATCAACAACTTTAAACAAGAGGCAACCAGGTACCCTTTCGAACAACACTATCCAAAATCTAAAAAAGAACGGTCATGTTCTTGCAATTACTATGAGGAGTGATATTACACCTATGCATCCTCTAATGCTTGCTGCGGAAACTATTATTGATGAGACACCTGTTGTGGAGCTAGAAAAGGCAACATGTGGTAATGATACGGTTTCTAAGAAAAAGGTAATGGCCCAGGTATTGAGTAGGAAATAAGAAAAATTCTGAGACCGCCCCCACCTTTTTCTCAATGACTGAAGTAGAAAAAAGAGAAAGGAAAATTCAACCAATTCATTAAGATGCTGAAAGAGTTGACCTAGAATATTCTTTTTATTAAGGCATTGGAGTAGATACCAAGATATGCCAGGTTCATGAAGCAGTTGGTCACAAAGATGAAAGGAGCAACTATTGAGGATACTGATGGCTTGCACCACTGTAGTGTAGTCACTACAAGGTCTTCGTCTCAGAAAAAGGTAACGCCAGAGAATTCACTATACCATGTATGATTGGGTCATCTCTATTTTCCAGAGCCTTATGTGACTTAGGAGCAAGCTTAAAACTGATGCCACTGGCCGTATTCAAGCAATTTGAATTGAACCCTCTGAAACTGACCTTAATGCGGCTTTTGATGGATGGACGTATGATAAAAAAACCTATGGGAATCTTTTTTGATATAATTGTAAGAGTGGACTATTTCATATTCTCATTTGACTTTGTCATTCTGGACTATGAGGTTGATTTCGAGATGCCCATCATATTGGGGAGACCGTTTATAGCCACAGGTAGAGAAATGGTAGACATGCATAAAGAAGGATTGAAATTTAGAGTCAATAGTGAGAAAGCCACTTTCAACATCCAAAAATCAATAAAGTAGCCCACCGATATAAGGGTGGTGTCGGTGATTGATTATACTGATGACCCTGGAGGATACTCCTATAGGTATCTTGATGAATCTGAGTAATCAAGATGCCCGCGTCATGCCGTGATGTTAAATCAAGTGCTAATTGGGAGGAAACCCGTAGGATTGTTGGTAAAGTCTAAGTAATCAACATAGCCACGTGGTGTTGTAACGTCAAATCAAGTACTGACTGAGAGGAAACCCACTATTTTAGTGTTCAGTTTTTGTTGGTTTTCTTTTTTTAGGTTTTGAGCTCTAGATTTTATCCAAAATATGGTAAAATTGCTACATTCCTCAATTTTAGGTAATAGGACTATGTGACTAACTCATCATGGTCACTAGTCCCACAGAAGCTAGCTAAGTTGAATAATAAATTGAAATGTCAAAATTTTGAGGAGGAAAAATGAAAAGTTGTAGACTTTGGCACTTATTCATAATTTTGGGACTGTAACTTTACATTACAGGACCATTAGTAGTTGGAAAAACATTCAAAATCCAAGTATAGAGTGTAGGAAATTAAGCCAAAATTTTGGGCCCTGCACTTGCACCCTGCACTTGCTTGCCATAGGTTGTACTTGTGCCCTACGCCAGGCCATAGGTGGCAGGCGCAAGTTGCTTCCGTAGATAGGTCATGAGTGGGACCAAATTTTGATTAAAATTTTGGGTCTACCAACACATATATATGATCTAAAATAGCCCCCATCCTTATTTAAACATATTTAACCTCATTTTAACTCATTCAAATCCTCAAAACATCACTTTTCTCTTTGAACTAAAACTTTACTCTTAAAACATAAACTAACCCTATACTTAAGTAAAGGATAAATTGAAACTTTTTTGAGATACCAACTTGTCCCAACACACCAAAAACAAGTTCCTACTTTGATTTTGCTTGAGTTCTTCTTTGTTCACTTTCGGCTCATCATAAAAGAGGTAACTTTCTCAACTTCTAATGGTTATTAGTGATTTATTTATTGTATAAAAAAGTTGATATGTGTATTCCCATACAAAATATGTAGATTTTATCATTATTGTATGTAGGAGCCTTGAAGTTGCCTAAAATCCTAATGGTGGGCCTTGTTTTGAATTGAATTCTAAGGTTAGGCCCTAACCGAAAGTTGAACTTGAAGGAGTAGAGTAATACCACAAGTTGAGAATGTTGAGTTTTCTTTAAAAATCATGATTCTTGGTATATGTGTGTACATTGGACTTGTTGGGATTTCAAATAAGTTATAGTAATGTGAAAATTGAGGAAAAATTTGAACTTTTCAAATTTTGAGTTTTTCTTCAACTTTTGCTATCCCTCATTTTTGTTGGAAACTAACGACTGGTTTTTCAGGTACATATGGTACCTAAAGATAATAATAAGAAGAAGGGAGATACCTCAAACAGATGGAAGAGTATCCCAACCCTAGTAGTTTAATAGAGGAGTACCCAATACAATGTCGTAGAGACACTGCAGTAGGGGTGACACACAGAGTTACTAGAGGGAAGATTCGCCAGACTGCTCAAGCAGTTGTAGCTCAGACATGGATAAAGTCAGCGTGGGTATCACCCTCACACACTCCTTCACCAGATGATGATGACGATAAGGAGGAGACATACTCTAAGTCTACTCCATTGGTTGTAGCTCAGGGCCTCCAATATGAGGAGGAGTCCTAGGACTCATCTGGGGATTCTGAGTAGGAGAAGTCATCGGCGGTACCCCAGTCTAAGGAGGGTACCGCCACACATCTACAACAGTTAGATGTACCCTAGTCTGAGTAGGGTATTGAGCAAGCTTCCCATGATGCACCAGTATCGTAGGGGCAGAGTCCTGCACCTACACATGCCATGGAGGTACCTCTGAGGTGTTGTATAGAGGATATACTAGAGGATTATGATATAGACAATAGTATCTCAGACACTGGCAAGCCTAATAGAGTTATTTATAAGGAGCACCAGATTGATCTATCTGGGATGAGTTGAGTTCCTCAGTTATGGCCTACATTAGATTGATATAGTTAGAGTGGATGACCAGACCACTTGATTCTTATAGATCGACCATGGTACATGATTTTTATACATCATATCGAGCTATAGTAGAACTTTACATGCATAGATTACCAGGATCGATGAGGCACATAGAGCAGCCACAGCTTGATCATATACTTGTGAGACAGGTCAGAGTTGATATGTTAACAGAGACTACACATCAGGTTATTTTTGGTCCTGATTATATTACTCATACATCTGTAACTGAGTGTGACTACATATTGAGAGTCACATGTGATCGATATATTAGTTAGGAGGCTAAGCACAGATAAGAGAGGGTTGAGATGGCTAGGTGGATAGCCAGCTATATTTCACTTTTGGGTGATTCTACCCCATGGATTGAGGGGAATGGTATGATTAATAAGGGTAAATTGACCTTTGAGGACAAGTATTGGTTGTTGCTCATCCAGTATCAACTATTCCCCACAGCCTCAGTTAATTTATTAACTTATGATGGAGAAGCCCTGGTTGCTAGTATGATGGATGGATATTATATTAACTTTATAGCTATCCTCTGGCATAAGATCTATGACTAAGCATTTAGGGAGTTGACTAATCTGCCATTCCCTTATATGATTTAGAGATTATGCGACAAAGCTGGTGTACTGAGAAATCGAGAATAGATGAGAGGGTACATGTAATGACTACTGTGCAGATAAAGAGTATGAAGGATCTATTATACATACACCTTCCTAGGAGATCTACAGAGCCATTCGAGGTACCTAGGTCCTAAATTGAAGGCCCAATAGTTTCCACAGAGCCTGATGATGTACATGGAGGTGATGTGGGTATTGGTGTTGACACAAAGATAGGGGTGCATAGAGAGGCTCTACATTCAAGTATGTAGGGTGAGGGGACACCATCCACTTCTTTATTAGCCCTGGATTTGACCTCAAAGTCGATTGGCTTATCTTCAGAGCCTACTCATCCATCTACTACAGATCTTACTACAGGTATGATTACTATATCTAGAGAGTTTTTATAGTTCTTACTGGACAACCAGAGGTCCGTTGATGCTCATTTGAGGGTTTTTGAGACCTATATTACTACCATCTATGAGCATATGAGATCAGGGGTTCAAACCAGATTCGAGCAAATAGAGACCAGATGGGAGGCCGCACAAAGAGTAGCATTGTCTGAGCTACATACTGACTTCTAGAAATGTCTTGATGAATTTGAGAAATAGGTTATAGCCTTATTAATAGAGACAGATGCATCAGATCTAGCCTAGATGAAAGAGGATTTTGATATATTACAAGCAGAGGTACACTCTCTTACAAAGATCTATTTAGCAGCCACTCCCTTAATTATACCAGTGGTCCAGATATCACCTCCACATGCATCGAAATATTTTGATTTCTTCATAGAGGATAATGAAGAGGTCTCGATAGTTGGGGCCAAGAGAGGTCATATTGGAAACTTGCAGGATCCTGATATGCCATATGACTAGGCCATTAAAGGGGCCAGACATAATTTGATGGAGACTTCAGTCATTGATAGGCAGAGGCATATAGATCTAGTAGGTGGTGCATTCTATAGTATATCATCTCCACCACCACCACCACCACCTCTGCCAGCTGATATTCCCCATCTAGGAATGCTAATAATACAACCACTTAGCGTGTCCTAGGTATGTTCTCACTTTTATTTGGTTTATATTATTTTAGTGAATTGGGTATATTGCACAAGGTTTTAGTTGAGGTTGGTAGATACCATATAGGATGTAGGTTTTTGTTACCGTGCTTCTTTTTTTGTCAGCCGCGGTATGGTTGTAGAATCGATATGTGTAGGATAATTTGTGTAGTATTGTGTTTTGTTTTTATGTAATTAGAAGATTTTTAAGTATTTAAGGAAGTTATCATGTTTTTATGTATTTTTGAGAAAAATGGTACCCCTCCAAAATTGTGTTTTAGAACTGTGTGAATGTATATATATGTGAAAATTGTGGATCTTGTTTTGGTGTTAAGATTAGGGACATGATGATCACTTGGTAACAATTGCATGAGCTATATAAGTAGTAGCTTGTAATAGTGACTTTGTGCTATGTGTGTGTGAGATGCTACGTAGTTTCATTTGTGTGTTAAATTCAGAACTTGCCCGATTAGTCTTGACTATATTGAAGGATAGTCGATTAGGAAAGGATCATAGGTCATTTTTTATTTTAGTCCATTTATAGCCTAAATGACCTTCCATGTGTGAAATAGTATCCTTTGATACCTGTTTTGAGTCTTGTGGCCTGTTTCTTTGTTTTCACCTATTCAACTTCCTATTTATGTTACAATGAACCTGTTTTGGCCCTTGTCCTCCTTGAATATTGTGCACCTCAACTCAGGCAAAATTCCTAAGTTGAAGGTGGCTATCATAGGGGTGTGTAGTGTAAAGTGGGTATATAGAAGGGGAAAATAAGAGAAAAAATTAGTAAGGCTGGGTGTGGTAGCAAAAGAAAAAGAAATGAAAGAAAATTGAGGAAAAAAATTGAAAAAGAAAGAATAAAAGACCACACACAACCTGAATGCGCTTTAAAATAAAAAGGAAGAAATAAGGGTAGAATAAAAAGAAAATTGGATATAAAGTGAGACCCCAAGGTTAGTGTAGTGCCAGGGAGGCTTAGTAACTTAATATGTTCATATGTACCATACCAACCCCCAAGCTTACATTACAAGAAGAGAAAAATCCTATATTGAACCTAACTTGATTGTTTGAATGCTAAGGTAAATAAAATAAGGGTAAGACTATGATATTTGATGGACATTGATTAGAAATTCTCTTTCGAGTATGAGTGTCTCTTGACTGTCCCTACATTGACATGCATTATTTTATATGAGTGAGTAGGACATCTTTGTTGTGAGGGCACATGAGTCATATTGCTAGCTTCTTGCTTGTTTTGGGTAGTGTAACTTGTACATATGCGTGGTTGTCTGTTTCTAATGTAATGCCATACCTTGATCCCTTTGTCGCGCATTGTTGTACTTCATGTTTACACATAATTGGTTTTAAAAATTAAGGTTGGGGGGTTGTGTTTTGAGGTTAAAAGTGTTTGATTGACTGCTTTGAATAGCTTAAATTCTCCTACTTAGGCATCATTTTTGTTTTTTGTGTTATATTTCCCAAGGAAATCCAAATGTTCTAAGTTGAGAGCGTTGACGTACAATAGAAATATAACACTTTTGACACTTAAAACGAGAAAAATATGCAAATTTTTGAGGTTGTTTTGTTAGGTATGCTGTATTTTGGGTATGCTTTGTAAAAAATCATATTTTGAATTCTAACTTCATGAAAAAGATGAAAAAGTTGTTTTTGAATACTTATTGGAGAAATTATAGATGTTCAAGACACTTTTTGGCTTGTTCGTGATCAAAGCATGTGCAGAAATTGAAAACGATCTAAAAAGATGACTCTCGACACTTGTTAAGTCAACCTGTGGTCCGCAAATAGCACTTATGGACCGCATATGGGAAAAGCAAGTGCCAAAAGCCTAAAATCCCAAGGGATGACTTGCAGGAAATTTTTGTCTGGCACTTGCGATTGCCTATTGCGCCCTTTCTGCTGTCGCAAGTACTACCTTGCGCCCAAGGACAGGTCATAAGGAGAGACCATAAGTGGCCACCGACTCTTTTTTCTCCTATTTTGTTTGGGCTTTGGTTTTAGTGTTTCCAAACATACTATAAATACCCTTTATGTGTTTTTTAGTAAAAGTTACGCACTCTTGATATTCACAAACATATTTTGATTCCCAGATTCAATTTTGATCTTGGAACTCTCTTATATTGACTTTATTTGATTAATTCAGTTACGATTTTGGGTTTTCTACTTCTTATTATTGTGATTTCATCTATGCTTTTAATTATGAATGTTGTGGATTACTTCACAATCATGAGCAGCTAAAACCCCATAGCTAGGGTTCTGGAAACCCTGGAGGATTGATGAAGTAGGGAAAGTGCTATTGTTGTTATGAACTGATACCCATGCATGCATTGTTTTATATTCACTATAATAGTTTTCTCAACCGGTGCACACGTTATGATCCCGCTTAGATTATTGCTACTCACTCCCATAGAGGAGTAGTGACTAGGAAAATATAAAAACAATAGTAATTTGGAATTTAATAGTCGTTCCACACTTCTAGGGTTTATCTACGTAAGATGGTTAGATTTTATCTAATATCTAGAGATTCAAAAGGTAATAGTTAAGTGGGATCAAGATAAAGGGTTAGTAAAGAGACATCCTGAGACTCAAAAAGTAAAGAGTGAAATCCTCCTGCTCGTCCAGAAGACTGTAGAAGGTATATAACTTATCGATTCTACATGAAAGGTACCGGGTTGGTTCAACATAGCACGATAAGCCCATAAAGTTGAGAAGATAGGGGAACACAATCCTATTTTTCACGTACGAATTATTACAATCGAAGTTGGTATTTGCTACTAGTTCGAGATTGATACTCAAAACCCCCCATTTATTTTTCCAGTTTCACCCATTAATTACAACAACTGAGAGATGTGAGTCCACATATTCCCTTGGGATTCGACCCCAATCTTTGTTGGGTTACTATATTTGGCAGCGACTGTATCATCTTTTAAGAGGAGGTGTAGCTTGGATGTCACCATATAACCAAAAAGAAACCAAAAGTACTCAGTCAATAAAGAGAAATAATAAAATGATAAGGCCTTCTGAAGGATGGAGGCTAACCATTCACAACAACTCAACAGACGTGCTCAACCGCCTAACGCTGCACAGGCATAAAAGAAAAGTCTTCGGACCATATATCATGAAATAGTGTATTATCCTAGGATGGTCAGTGGGATAAGCACTTACATGTAACTCAGGAAAAGTGATAAAACAATTCTATGTAAAAAATTAGTCAAAATCATATGCACATATTCACACACACACACACACACATATATATACATATATATGTATGTAAGATGATGGGAAAGGCTAAAGGGTCATGAACATGAAAATTTAAAGACTTAACCTGAACTGTGTAGCTCAATCCTACCTAAAGGCACCCATGGGCTATATGGGTTCAACTACCCTTTCTAAAAGGGCCCCAGTGTATGTTAGTCACACAAATCGAGGGAAAACCAAAGCTACCAAGGCAATAGCCATCCAAAAATATTTATATATCAAGTGTGCATCAAGAACATGGTCTTATACACCCCCAACATCCACAAATGTTGTTTCCAGTCTTTGTCCTCTCGGGACTTACACCTTCACGGTAAGCTACACAATCCCCTTTAAGCCCAAATTAAAAGAATTTGCACATAAAATCAACCAATAACCCAACAGTCATTCATTAAGGCATTTACCACTTTGTATCGTCATACCAATATACTTGCAAGCTAATATATTTATGCCAAACCAATTCACACAACCAAATTGGATTCCTAAGTTCCATTAAAATCCATAACCAAGTCCACCAATACCATCCAAAACCAAATACATATCCATTTATCTACTAATGCAATCACTGGATTTAAAAGCAAGTTAAACCATGCAATTATTCATAATAAAAATCAAATTTACAAAGTGGGTTGAGGTTAATGCAATTCAAAGCCAAAATTCATCCAACTTGGGGAAACCCATGTCTCCCAATCCAATCATTTAAAACATGCACCAATTCATTCCAAAAACAATAATGTAAATCATAAATAATCAATTTAGAATATAGGACAAGTAATTCAATCAGTAACAACCAAAACCCCTTAATCCAATTTCAAAACCCATAATTAAATCACATGAATATCCATTCAATTAATTCCATAATGTAAAATTTAAGTTTAGGGAAGAGAAAAATATCTGAAATACACAAGAAATTAAAGTCAATTTGAAGTTTAGAGCTTGGATGATGAATTCACTGTAAAACCCTTGAATGTTCTTGGGATTTGAATTTGAGAGAGAAAGAGATTAATCTTTGAAAACTGAAGGGAATATAATTATTTTACTTTTAAAGGTTGTACAAGGGGTAAAAATACCAAAAGCCCCTTACCCCAAGTAAAAAAAATAAAACTGGATGAATTTAAAACATTGGCATGACACAACAATATCGCGGAGGTTAGCCTCCATTACACGTCCTTATCGTGGACGCTCACTATGACGCGATCTTATCGTGGACCCTCTCTACCTCAGGGTCCCAAAATGACTCCAAACCCCTTCTGAAAAGTTTAAAACTTTCCCCAAACACCCTTTTAACATCCCTAAAAGTAATTCAAGACAAAAATTGGCATTAGCACGCAGGAAGGTCAAAGCAAAATGATTGAAATTTGTCTATGTGGTCTCACATTATCCTCACTTAGGATCATCTATCCCCAAATGATGAGTTAGGACACTTTTAGAATAGGAATAGCAAGAATACACCAAAATCAAGTGACAAACTTAGAAAATGACAAGAGGAAAATGAAACTCATACCTTAATCACTTTCATCCAACCTGGGGTACAAGAATGGATAATTAGCCTTCATATCTTCCTTAGTTTCCCATGTATCCTCTACTACCTTTTGGTTTCTTGAAAGAACCTTCACTAAAGCTACATCCTTTGTCATCAATCTACAAACTTGCCTATCCAATATTTCAATCGAGACTTTCTAATAAGACAAGAAATATGTACCACCAACACCCTCAATAAGCACTATTAAGAAGGATCTCCCATAAATTTTTTCAGCATGGACACATGAAAGACAAGATGAATAGATCCTAAAATCCTCGCCGAATCCAACTCATGACTAATATTCTTAATTCTTCTCAAAATTTGATATGGAATAATGTAACAGGAACTGAGCTTTTTATTCTTCCCAAACCTCATGACTCCTTTCATAGGATACACCTTTAAGAATACCCAATGGGCTACTTCAATTTCCAAATCCCTCTGCCTCACATTTTCATAAGACTTTTGACGACTCTGAGTAGTCTTAAGCCTTTCTCTAATCACCTTCACCTTCTCTATGGCTTGGCGAACAATACAGGACCAAACAACTTAGTCTCACCAACCTTAAATCACCCAATAGGAGATCTGCACCTCCTACCATAAAGAGCTTCAAAAGAAGCCATCTGAATGCTCGAATGATAACTATTATTGTATGCAAACTCAATAAAAGGCAAATGGTCAACTCAACTACCTTTAAAATCAATTACACATCCCCTTAGCGTATCCTCCAAAGTTTAAATAGTATTCTCTTTTTTCCATCTAATTTAGGGTGGAAAATGGTGATAAGGTTCACCTGAGTACCCAAACCTCCAAAAGTGAGATGAAAAATGTGTACCTCGATCTGAAATAATGAACACTGGAGCACCATTCTACTTTACAATCTCCTGAATGAACAATTTAGCATGATCCACTACTAAGTAGTTAGTCCTCACAGGCAAAAAATAACAGACTTATTCATCCTATCCACAATGACTCAAATTGAATCATACTGATTGCGAGACTGGGAAAGACCTGTAATGAAATCCATATTAATTATCTCCCACTTTCACTTAGGCAAATTTATCTCTTGAGACATGCCACCAGGCCTCAAGTGTTCATCTTTGATTTGCTAACAAACCATACACTTAGAAACAAAATTTTCCAGTTCCATCTTCATATTGTTCCACCAGTAGATTTCCTTCAAGTCATGATACATCTTAGTTGATCTATAATGAACTGTATATCTAGACTCATAAGCCTCAGTTAAGATCCTTTCCTACAACTCATCAACATCAGGAACACACGGCCTACCTTGACACCTCAATCTCCCCTGATCTCAAAATCCATAACCTTTTGCTAACCCACCTCATCCTTAATCTGCGTAAGTATAGGATCTCCTTCACCTTAGAACCAAGAGATTATTTAACCACTTCTTGAACAATGACTTCTCCACCCCAGAGTCCAAAGATGAACTCCCAAGTTAGACAACCTGTGAATGTCCTTCATCAATCCTCTTTTATCCTCATTAAAATGGGATAAGCTCTCCAAAGACAACTTGATAAGAGCATCAACAACCACTATAGCTTTACCTGGATGATAGTGAAGTCTCATGTTATAATCCTTAAATAATTTGAGCCACCGTCTCTACCTTAGGTTCAATTTATTTTACGTAAAAACATATTGTAAGCTCTTATGGTCTAAATAAATATCTGCATGCACCTCATACAGATAATGGCACCAAATCTTCACAAAAAAGACCACAACCTCCAACTCTAGATCGTGCGTTGGATAGTTCCTCTCATGAACCTTAAGCTTCCTATTATCATATTGCATCAAAATATAATCCAGTTCCACACAAGACGCATCACAAAACACAACAAAACCATCAGTACCCTTGGGCAGGGTC
This sequence comes from Capsicum annuum, assembly GCF_002878395.1. Lineage (NCBI taxonomy): Eukaryota > Viridiplantae > Streptophyta > Magnoliopsida > Solanales > Solanaceae > Capsicum > Capsicum annuum. Next base: position 30,000,400 of record NC_061112.1, on the reverse strand, counting down.
AAAACTGGCGCAAAAGTCAACTTGTCCTTCAACTTATTAAAATTACACTCATAAGCATAGGACCATAAAAACTTAACCTTTTTCTGGGTCAACCTTGATCAACAATACCAGAGAAACTATCCACAAAACTCCTATGATACAAAGCCAAACCAAGAATCTCCTAATGTCGGTTGGATTCGTAGGTCTTGGCCATTTCTTAACTGTCTCCACTTTTTGTGGATCCATCTTGATCCCCTCGCTAGAAACAATATGCCTCAAAAGGTCACAACACTCAACCAAAATTCACACTTAGAAAATTTTACGTATAACTTCTAATCTTTAAGAGTCTGCAACATAATTTAGAGGTGATTGGCACGATCCACCTTATTCTTAGAGTACACCAAGATGTCATCAATAAAGACTATCACAAACAAATCCAGGAACTGCCTGAAAACCCAATTCATAAGATCCATAAAAGCAGTCGGAGCATTAGTCGACCTAAATGACATTACCAAAAACTCATAGTGACTATACCGAGTTTTGAAACCAGTCTTGGGAATATCAACCTCCCTAATTTTCAACTGATGATAACTCAAATGAAGATCAATCTTAGAAAAACATCTATCACCTTAAAGCTAATCAAAAAGGTCATTCTTAGAAAGAGGGTACTTATTCTTCACTGTCACCTTATTTAACTGACGATAATCTATATACATCCGAAGAGACACATTTTTCTTTCATATGAAAAGTACAGGAGCTCTACAGAGAAACTCTAGGACGAATAAAACACTTATCAAGAAAATACTTTAACTGCTCCTTAAGTTTCTTTTATTCAACCAGAGCCATTTTATAAGGATGAATAGATGTAGGACGAGTATCAGGTAGAAAATTAATCCCAAAATCTATTTACATATCAAGTGGAATTTTAGGAATCCTTAACCCAAACTAGATGATACAGACACCCTTTTGAAATTATTTTCTGAGCAATAAGATAAGAGATAAATCTCTCTTTGGGTACTAACTGACCCTTCGTATCATACAATCTAGAAAAGCATAGCACGAATTAAGCCAATCCATCAAAATCTATCATATCCAACTCTATCAAATCCACCAATATCTCCCTATAAAAGATAGACACCACACAACTCATTAAGATTTTTCTAACAATAATAGAATCACTCAATGGAGTAGACATATAAAAGGGCTCAAAAATACTTTCAGGACCAAAACCAAAATATAAAGCCACATAAGGAGTCACATAAGGAAGGCTAGAACCCAGATCAAGCAAATAATAAACATCACAGGAAAAGAGTTGTAACATACTGGTAACAACATCTGGGGATACCTCAGATTCTTAATGGGTAGCAAGTGCATAGAGATGAATCCTTCCAGTGCTGGTACCAAAAGTAGAGCCCTCGGGGGTAGGAGCTGAAGAAGTAGCAATCAAAACTTTATTAGCCCCAGTGGCAGTCCTGGCTGAAGGATAATTTCGCTGCATGTGACCCAGCTGACCACAATTATAACATCGATTTCTCCCCTTCTCACAATATCTATGGTGAAGCTGCCCACAAAAATGACAAGAAGGATAAGGTGGGGCTGAATGAACTCCACTAGCCTGACACACCCTGTGCCTTAGGACTACTGCTAGCCTGAAATAATGATCACCTAAAGGCTTAGGATAGAGAGCACTGGTAGATGAATAAGAATTGCCCCAAGTCTTTTTCTTAGTCCATTTTCTACTATCTATCCCACTATTCTGCTAACCTGTACCCTGCTTTGAATACCTAAACTTCTTGTTCTACTTCTTTCCCATGTCTGCCTACTTCTTTTTCTCATCCTCAACCTGTTGTATATAAACCATAAGTCTGGATATGGCCATATCATTGCTCAACATTCCAGCCTTACACTCTAATACCAAGTCACGTGACAACCTAGAAGCAAACTTCCTTATCTTGGATCCTATTCTAGACATTAACTCTAGAGCATAATGAGCCAACTACTAAAACTTTAGAGCATACTCTTTGACACTCATCTTACCCTGTTTTAGATTAACCAACTCCTCAGCCTTAGCTTCCCTCAATTCCTAAGCAAAGAAGTGATAAAAAAAGTCCCTAAACAGTCATCCCATTCTACTTATTCAGCATTATCACCCCTCATATCTTTCTACACCTCATACCACTGATAAGCTATATCTTCAACTAATAAACAACAAAAATTCACACCCTCTACATCAGTAGCATGCATCACCTTAAAGATCTTTTCCATATCATTAATGAGCCACTGAGGATCCTTATCTTTTCCATATCATTAATGAGCCACTGAGGATCCTTCTCAACTTTAGTTCCTGTAAAGGTTGGGGGATTTAACCTTATAAACTGGCCAACCCAAGTGACCTCAGATGAATGAGTAATAGAACTGATATGGTAAGATTGACCAGACTGCGATGCCACCAACTGAATAAACATATAAATTATCATGACTCAAACAAGGGCCTAGTCATGAAGAGCATCTCCAATCCATCATGGATTAGAGACCACCACCTAAACCTAACCAAACACCATACACTACCCAATAATGGCTAAATTCTGAACATATAATAAGATAGCTCAAGATAAGTTTAAAGAACAAAAGATATGTCTATGAATGATAATTGGCAACTGACCAAACACATCCAACCAATATTAACCAAGTCCACAATAATCCCACAAAGCCTTTATGCAAACAGTATCCAAAAACCTGTCTTGGTCGGGACATGCCCCCAACTCTGACAATGATAATGATAATGCTAATGATAATGAAAACTCTCAATTCTAATCTACGATAAGAACTGATTAAATGTCCCAGTATTCTAAAGAATGAAAGCTCACCACTTTACCACAATGAATTGATGAGCCATGTCGAACCACTTAAATCATTATAGGAAGCGTAGAAGTATCTCCAGGTGCCTACGTCGCGTGGGGATACAACATTTAGGGATGGTTAGTGGGGATGAACACTAGCATGAAACTCAGGGATAAGGGATAAAATAATGTCAAGTCCAATAATTTCAAATACCATATGAATCACATCATAATACATCTATAAATAATATGACGAGATAGGGAAACAAGTCTTAGCATGCACTTTAAGACTTTAGACTGGATTGTGTAGCTCAACCATCATAACATAAGAAGGCACCCACCGCTATATGGGTCCAGATCTCCCCTAGATGGAAGGGCCCCAGTGCATATGGCCGTACGAACCAAAGGGTATACATATGCACTATAGAGGACTCAAACCTCCCGACATGTCAAGGTGATGCATGCACCTAATTATGTAATATAATATAGGGGACTCAAACCTCTTAATCATATGATATTAATAAGGGAGACTCAAACCCCCCGGTCATGTAGACCCCCGTGTTGGCAATCGTAGTTTCCAGTATTGGTCCCTCGAGACCTCTACTTTCACAACTCAGCTACATAACCCTTATTATATCCCAATTAAATCATTTATCACACAATTTCATTCATTGAACCATGATACACATTTAGGCATACATTGTTGGTATCATCACGCCCACTAGACTTGTAACATCAACATGCTGAAATAATTTCATTATTTAGGGAAATTCATAGCCCCCTTCTTTCAATTAAGCATTAGCTTGGGGAATTTAAAAACTCCATAAGGTTAATTCAAAATCATTAGACTTTATTAACTTTTCAAATTATGCAATAGTTCAAGAGTAGTTCAACATGCGTACTTTTCATATTTAAAGCCAATTTCACAATGTGGGGTTGGGGTCATTACCACTTCAAAAGTCATAATTAGGGGAAGTCACAATCCCCTTATTTATTCACCAAACCTAGGCACCCCACTAGTTCTAAAGCATAACCAAAGCATGAATAATCATAGGTAAACTATACAAAATATTGTTCAACAACAAACATTCAAAACCCTCAACCCATGTTTCAAAATCAAAATCAAAACCATATGAAAAATACTTTAAAATATATGATTTTATACAAATAGCAATTAGGAAAGAGTAACATGCCTGAAATACCAAGTTTCACTAAAAGAATTCAACCCTTGAGCCCTCGAATAACCTACTTTTTTGAAACCTAAGTATCTTGCTTGAGGGGATTTAGAGTAAATAAAGAGAAGTCTTTGATGTGTTAAAGTATGAAAAGAATGCCCAAATGGTTTTATGAACGTAGGGTCTAAGTGGTTAAAGTGGGAAATGTCCAAAGTGCCCTCAAATTAAAAGCTAGAAAAGTGTCGCTAGTGACTACGGGTCATATGATGACTCGTAACAACACCTTATGACTCGTCACCATGAGTTGTAGCCAAGACAGTGTCAGGGGTCACCCATACAGTTGACCCTACAACTTATATCATACAACTCCTAATGAGCCACACGTACTCAGAGTTGTACTTAGCCATATACACACTATTTAGGCTACGATTTGAGTCCAATGACTCATCATGGGTCTTTACGACTCATGACCCCTAGTCATAATCAGGACAAAAACTCACGTACCATTCACTGGAAACCTTATGACTATGGTCATATGACTCGTCAAGACACCCTACGACTTGTGGTTGAGTCATAGTCAAGACAGTAAGGATAAAATTTTAGAAATTCACAAAGATCAACATATAGGGAATTTCCATCTCCCCATCCCTTAGGATCATTCATCCTCGAATGATGGGTCAAGGCACCCCTTAACATGATTTAACATAGAAATACACCTACACTTACCTTTAACAAAAACATAAAATAATGATATTAAAATCACACATACCTTAAGAACAATTTCTTGGAATAAAGAATAGGAACAGATACTTGAACTTCATGTTCTCCTCGACTTCCTAAGTAGCTTTCTCACACTTTTGGTTCCTCCAAAGAATCTTTACCGAAGCCACGTTCTTCATTCACAATCGACGGATTTTCTAATCATGATCTCTACCAAAACATCCTCATAAGACAACGAATTTGAAACGACCATATCTTCCAAAGGAACAACCAATGAAGGATCACCCACAAACTCCTCAACATCGAGACATAAAGACTACTTGAATGGAGCTCAAGATGGAAGGAAACTCTAATTCATAAGAAACATTGCCAACCCTCTTCAAAACAAAATATGAACCAACATAACTGGGACTGATCTTACCCTTCTTTCCAAACCGCATCATGCCCTTCATAGGAGACACCTTTAAGAATACCCAATCACCAACATTAAACACCAACTCCATTTGCCTCATATCTGTATAGGACTTTTGGCAACTTTGGGTGGTCTTAAGAATATACCAAATCACGTTCACCTTCTTCATGGCTTGGTGAACTAAATCATGGCCAAATAACCTATAATCACCAACCTTAAACCATCCAATAAGAGACCTTTAACTCCTACCATACAACACCTCCAATGAAGCCATACAATTGCTAGAGTGATAACTGTCATTATAGGCTAAATCTAAGAGAGGCAAGTGGTCAAACCAACTTCCACCATAGTTAATCACACAAAATCTGCGCATATCATCCAAAGTCTAAATAGTTCTCTCTGCTTGCCTATCCACCTGCGGGTGGAAAGCGGTACTACAGCTCACCTTAGTACCTAAACCACTCTGAAAGGAATGCCAAATATGAGAAGAGAACTGATTACCTCAATCAGACATGATGGAAACTGGATGACAATGCAACTTCATAACCTCCTCAATGAACAACTTGGCATAATCCTTAGAAGAGAAATTAGTTCTCATTGGCAGGAAGTGAGCAGACTTAGTCATCCTATCCATGAAAACCCAAATCAAATCAAAATGCTGGTGAGACCACAGAAAACTGGTAAAAAATCCATATTCATTACTTCCCATTTCCAAATAGGCAACTCAATTTCTTAAAACAATCAACTAGGCCTCAAGTTCTCTACATTCACTTGTTGACACACCATGCACTTAGTCACAAAATTGTCCACACCTCACTTTATATTATTCCACCAATAGATTTTCTTAAGATCATGATACATTTTTGTCAAACTAGGATAAGTAGTATATCGTAACTCATGAGCTTCGGCCAAAATTGTTCCTCGCAACATATCAACATCGGGAACACATAATCTACCATGGTACCTCAAGTTACCATCACCACCAATCTCAAAAGTCATGACTTTTTTCTGGCATACTACCTACTTGATTTGCATTAAGATATGGTCCAACTCTCGCTTAAGTTACCATCACCACCAATCTCAAAAGCCATCACTTTCTGCCGGCGTACATCCTCCTTGATCTGTATTAAGATATGGTCCAAATCTCGCTTCTACTTTACCTCAGCACTAAGAGATGACTTCGCCACCTCTTGAATAATCACACCACTATTCTCAAAATCCAATAAACGAACTCCAAGATTATCCAAATAGTAAATACAACAACAACCAAATCAAACCCAGTATATTCCCACATAGTGGGGTCTGGGGAGGATAGAATATACGCAGTCCATACCACTACCTCTAGGGAGGTAGAGAGGTTTTTTTCGATAGACCCCCAGCTCAAAACAAAAGACATTAAACAAAAACATTAAAATAGTAGAATATGATACAAATAAAATAGGTATGACACTCGCAATTAGAGAAAAGAAAAAAAGAAATACATACATAAATCAATAACTAAAGCCATAAATAAATAGATAAATACATAAATTTGCCAACAAACGACAGCAAGTCCCCCTACTTACTGAATATCTTCACTAAATCCCACTTCTCCTCATCCACATAGGAATATCTCCCCATGGACAACCTGCTAAGAGAAATATTAACCACGTTAGCTTTACCTGGATGATAGTGAAGACTCATGTCATAGTCCTTAGCAACTCAAGCCACCTCCTTTGTCTAAGATTTAACTCTTTCAAAGTGAATACATATTGTAGGCTCTTATGATCTGCTCTTTCTATGGATCCACCATGATCCCTTCACTAGAAATGACATGACCCAGATATATTCAACAAGAACTCACACTTTTAGAAATTCGCATACAATCTCTGATCCTTCAAGGTTTGCAGCATAAGGTGGAGGTGATCAGCATGATCTGCTTCACTCTTAGAGTGCACCAAAATGTAATCAATAAATACAATCATGATAAAATCTAAGAGCTAATGAACAAAATAATTTATAAGATCCATGAATGCTGTCGGGGCATTAGTAAAACCAAAGGACATCACCAAAAACTCAAAATGACCATAATAGCTTCAGAAAGAAGTCTTAGGGATATCCACCTCCCTACTATTTAACTAATGGTAACCCAACCTAAGGTCAATCTTATAGAAGAACTTAGCACCCTGAAGATGATCGAACAGATCATCAATCTATGAAAGGGGAAACTTATTCTTCACAGTCACCTTGTTCAATTGGCGGTAGTCAATACCCATCCAAAGGGACCCATCCTTTTTATGCACAGATAAAATCAGAACACCCCAAGGAGAAACACTAGGATAGATAAAACCCTAATCTGGGAAATCTTTCAAATACTTTTTGAGTTCTTTCAACTCAGTCAGAGCCATTTTATAAGAAGGGATAGAAATGGGACAAGTGTCCAGAAGAAGATCAATCCCAATATCAATTTCCCTATTGGGAGGAACACCAGGTAGATCATCAAGGAACACCTAAAAAAATTCATATACCATAGGGACAGTCTGCAAAGAAGGACCTTCGGATGTAGAATCCTTAGCATGCACTAAGTGATAGAGGCACCCCTTATAAACCAATTTTTGGGATTAAGGATACAAAATGAACCTTCCCTTAGGAACTAGGTAACTACCTTCCCATTAAATCACTGGCTCATTAGGGAATTAGAAACTGACCCTTTGGGTCCAATAATCAAGAGACGTATAGCACGAATGCAAGCAATCTACCTGTAAAGTCATATCAAAGTCTAACATGTGCAACTTTATTAGATCCACCAAGGTCTCCTTACCACAAACCAACATCACACAATCTTTATAGACCCTTCTAACCACAATGGAGTCACTTAATAGGGAGGACATAGAGAAGTAATCTGGAATATACTCAAAGTCAAAACCAAAATGAATAGTAACATAAGAGGTCACATAAGAGAGGGTAGACCCGAGATCAAGTAGATAATATAGATCATGATAGAAAATTTAAGTGTACCGATAAAAACATCAAGGGATGCCTCAGAATTCTAGCCAGTGGCAAGAGCATACAGACAGTTCTGTCTAGTGCCAAAGCTAGAAGTAGAATTACCACCCTTTGGTGCAGAAGCTGATAAAGTATCTATAGGAATCTTATTTTCTCTAAAAGAAACCTTTGAAAGACAATCCCTCTATATATGACCAATCTGCCCATATTTAAACCATTTGTTTCTCCCCTCTTCGCAAACACCATAATGCACCTGACCATAAAATCTACATAGGGGATATGATGGAACTGACTGAGCCCTACTAGCCTAAGACTGGGCACCATACACCCTTGGACCCACACCATTCTGAAATGACAATCACTTGATAGCTTTGGATAAGGAGCACTAGCCGTAGAGTAGAAACCTGAATTGCCCTACTTTTTCTTAGACCATTTTCCACCATCTCTACCACTGTACTGCTGACCTCCACTCTGATCCAAATACCAAAACTTCTTACTCTGCCTTTCACTCATCTCCGTTTGCTTATTTTTTCTTTTCGCACTTGTTGTATGTACACCATAAGTCTAGATATATCTATGTCCTTGTTCAACAAGGCGCCCTTGCTCGCTAAGATAAATTCATGGGATAGCCTAGAATAAAACTTCCTTATTCTAGACCTTATGCTAGACACTAATTCCAGAACATAACACAACAGCTAATGAAACTTCATTGCATACTCTTTTACTGTTATCCTGCCTTACCTTAAATTCATGAATTTCTCAACCTTTACCTCTCTCAACTCCCAAGGAAAGAAATAATAAAGAAAATCAATAGAAAAATTATCCCACAAAGTGGACTTAGCATCATCACCCCTAAAATAGTCCCATTTCTCTTACCGCCGATACTCCACATCCTTCAATTGGTAAACGATGAACTTAACTCTCTCCATATCAGTAGCATGTATCACACAGAAAATCTTTTCTATATTATCAATGAAATTTTGAGGATCTTCCTCAACTCTAAAACCAGTGAAAGTAAGAGGACTCAACCTTATAAATTGGCCAACCCTAGTGACCTCAGAGGATAGAGCAATCGAAGCAACACGCTCAGTCTAAGAGACCACCAACTGGGTAAAGATGGATCGACTAGCAAAACTCAATATTAGACACATCAACTTAAGGTGTCCAAGGAGGGATAGGGTTTCTACTAGGGCAATCAAAAACAGTGTCCCTAGACCAAGTATGAACTCCTTGAGTAGGATGAGCTCCATCCGCATTGCCTTCAAATAGGACAGAAGAGTTTCCACGAATATCAAATCTTCTAGGAGGCATGATCTAAAAAGTGAAAATATGGGGATTAGAAGAGATTTTAAGATCTTAGACTCTATAGTCTGAAATAGAACAACAAGAAAGGGAAATATTCCTAAATGCCTCGTAGCCTCTCCATTATAAGTGTGGCATTCTACACACCCATAAAAATAACTCTACTTGACACGATATTATGGACATCTAGGGATACCAAACTAAGGCTCTGATACCAACTTTGTCATAACCTGAACCAAGGTCTGGCCATGATGGGTATCTCCAATCTATCATGGATTGGAGACCACCCCTGAACCTAACCAAACACCACACACCGCCTAATAATAGTTGAATTTCAAACATATAATAAAATAGCATAAGATAAGTTCAAAGAAACAAAATATATGTCTATAACCTATAACCGACAACCGACCAAACATGTCCAAACAAATTACCTAAGTCCACAGTAATCTAATGAACCCTCTATGCAAAAAGAACCTAAAAACCAGTCTTGGTTAGGACATGCCCCCGACTCTAACAATGACAATGATAATGTTAATGATAATGAAAACTTTCAATTCTATTCTATGATAAGAACTAATGAAATGTCTAAGTCATCTAGAGAATAAAAGCTTACCACTTTACCCTAATAAAGCGATGAATTGAGCCGACCCATTTAACACTGTGCAGGAAAAGTAAAAATATCTTCGGTGAGTCATAGTTAGAACAATGAGGATAAAATTTCAAAAATTCTCAGAGATTAGCGCCTGGGGTATTTCATGATTAGAAGAAGAAACTTTGCATTAGAGATATCTCCCTGAGGTGACTAAGCATAAGTGTCACCAATATGGGAAGCCCGAGGAGGACTAGTAAGGATCGGTGGAACTCTACGTAAGGCAGCACAGTTAGGAGCGAGGACCCTAGACTGGGTCTGCACTCCATGCGTGGGGCGAGTCCCCTCTATATTTTCCTCAAGTGGAAAAGAGGTTCTAACAGAGTTTTAACAAATATCAAATCTTTGGGGAGGCATGATCTGAAATACAAAGAACCCAGGAGTTAGAGAAATTTCATAGCACTAGACTATATAGCTCAAAATAGAATATAAGAAAGTGAAATATTCCTAAATGCCTTGTAGCTTCCTCCTTAAAAGTGTGTCACACGGCACACCCATAAAAAAGACTCTACTTCACATAGCTTTATGGTCACCCAATGACTCTAAACTGTGCTTTGATACCAAGTTTGTTATGACCCGACCCTGGGCCTGGCCGTGATGAGTATCTCTAGCCCACCATAGACTAGAGACCACCCTTTTAGCCAAATCCAAGAGAATAATAATAGTAATTACAATAACTCAGAATCCAATTAAACAACACTAAGAAGATAAGTAGATAACTCAAAGAAGACTAAGATTCAATCAACAACCAATCGACACTTGTCCACAATAGCCTAAAAAACTAGAATAACATCTAAGTCGCGACATGTCTACGACTATAACCAAAAAGAATCTAAAAGAACTTAGTCAATAAAGAAAGAACAATGATATGATAAGGCCTTCCAAAGAATGGATGCTCACCACTTCACGAAAATACAACTGATGTGCTCAACCACCTAATGCTACACATGAGCAATAGAAATATCTTTGGACCCTACATCATAAAATTATGTAGCACCTTAGGATGGTTATTGGGACAAACCTAATGTATGAAACCTAATGTACTGACTATCTATTTGAATTTATGAAAGCCTTTAAACCTGAGGTTGATGGGGAAAACCCCCAACTAACTCCGACTAACCAAATAACTGAACTTATGATATAAATGAATATAGGATAAAATCGTCCTCGAAGGATGAGGACTCACCACTATTGTTACTGATGATATGCTGATATACCTAATCACGGTTAGGAAACTGAGCATTCAAACCTATGATATTAACATCATAGCTCAAGAAATGCTAATGCGGTCAGTACTTTAAATATATTGATATATGAGATGAGTTTAGGTTGAAATGCATGAGTTATATGCATGAAATAATGACTGACTGAATGGCATAAGATATTTGAGTATAAATGCATAAAAACTGTAAAATCCGAGAATGCATGACCAAGCATAAAACATGTTATGATATGGCTTATAAACTAAAATACTAAAACACTAATAACTGAGTAACTAATAACTGTATGTTATGGTCAAGCAAACCTAAAACTGAACTTTATACTGAATACTGAACTGAGATTGTAGGAGCTACCTATAGCCGACGTGCCCCAATATACTATCATGGTCCAACCTGTAACCCCTGTTGGAAGGGTGTCAGTACCGTGTCATGCATACTAACCTTGGTTGTATGGATCGACTAATCTAATATCCCGAAGGACGAGGGTGTCATGCATAACTGGCAGGGGAACCCTCAAAGTCTATGATGGCTCCATAGGTATAGAACCTTGAGACTGCTACTAACGTCTCATACCTAGTGACGGGGGAGACAAGTTCCTCATGCCTATTGACGAGGGAAACGCCATCCCTACATTTATTCGGTGCTAAGTTTTACTCCCAACTGAAAGACACTGATTACTAAACTGACCTAAGTTTAATTGAGTCATGAATGAACATAACAAATAACTAAATGACGGTGTTCATGGTTTATCTAAAATCATTCTATAATTACTGGAAACTACGTAAATAGCTAAATTTCGGGTATTCATAACCCCCAGCACTGAATAGAAATAATAATAAGGATATATGAAGCCTTAAATGCCATAAAAAGGATCACTGTTCAAGATTTGACTCTTAGACATTTCATCAATCACATGAGGTTCATGAATTAAAGCATGGGAATAGTTTAAAACATGTAATAATCATATGGCTCCAATACAAAAACCATAATTCAGGGATTTAACATGAAAACATCATCATTCCAACCTGTAAGGTTTAATTTCCATCGGAACCAATTGTAAACATGATGTATAATCAGAATTCATAACAATTCATGGGGATAATTCATCATAAAACATATAAAGACTCACAATTTGATATAAAAGAAGGATTCTTGAACTCCATGGGTCGAAAGAGCCCATGGATGAACATCACACATACATTTAATACCTAAATCTTGAAATGGAACAACTTTCTTGAAAGTTCTTGGATGGTGAAGCTTGAATTCTTGACTTTTCTTGAAGGGGAGAGGATCTATTTTGATGAACTAGGGGAAAGCTTAGGGTTTATTGGAGAGTAAAATTGGGGAAAGTAGGCAAATAATGCCTTAACTGAAGGTAATCCCATGTTATTATGGATCGGGCGAGGGGAAAAGACAAGACAGCCCTCTGGAATTTAAATTCTCAACTAGAACAACGATCGACCTATCACCGCGACATAATGAATTCCCCATCGTTATACCCACCGCAATGTGATGCAATCACAATGAGGTGCTGGAAATAAAATTTAAATGTTCCTCAATCCTCATCCAAAAAACCCAAAACTTCCTTGAGACATGCTCCTTACACCCCCAGAACATAAATTAACTCAAAAACTTACGTCTCAGGGTTGGGAAGGTAACTTTAAAAATCATTAAAGTTAAGAGGCCAAAAATAAAACAAAATCCCCAACACTAAGCTATATTTTTAGGTTCTAAGCCTCTTATGCATGCACTCTGAGTTGAGTAGAGCTAAGACTAATATGGGGTATTACAATATCTCCCCTTTGGGAATATTTGTCCTAGAATAAGACTAATTAAGCTGAGAATATTGAGGGAACTGAAATCACATACTGAACATGCATAACTGAAAATTTGGTTACATGACTGAGTCTGAGACATGTTACTTGACTGAACTGACTTGCAAATGGATGCAATGATAGAAAGATAATTATATAGCTAGAACTGAGAATAGAAAAGATATAATCCAAGAAAAACTATTACCTTAAGTTGAGTCTGAGTTTACGGAGAAAAGATGCGGGTACTTGGTATGCATGTCTGTTTCTGCTTCCGAAGTAGCTCCCTCAATGAACTGATTCAGTAAAAGAACTTTGACCAAGGGAACTTCTTTGTTCTTCAGTCTACGAATTTGACGATTAAGGATTTTAACTGGGATTTCTTTGTATGAAAGGCTGTCCTGAACTCCCGTACTTTCTAAAGGGACTACTACCATAGGGTCGCCAATACACTTCTTTAATAGAGAGACATAGAACACTGGATGCACTGATGCCAAATCTGTGGGCAACTCATGCTAATAAGCTACCTTCCTAAACCGACTCAAGATCCTGTAACGGCAACATATTAGGGACTGAGCTTCCACTTTTTATCAAACCTCTTCACTTCCTTCATGGGAGAGATTCTCAAATAAACTAACCTTAAACTCAAGATCTCTCCTTCTCATATCTGCATAGGATTTTTGACGACTTTGGGCTGTCTTAAGCCTCATCCTAATTAACTAAACTTTCTTCATTGCATCAAATACTGAATCAAACCCTATCAATACAGTTTTACCTACCTCAAACCAACCAATAAGAGATCTACGTCTCCTCCCATAAAAAGCCTCTAATTGAGCAATCTGAATGCTGAAATGATAATTCTTATTGTAGGCAAACTCAATCAAAGGCAAGTGATCATCCCAACTACCCTTAAAGTCGATAATACATGCTCTCAACATGTCCTCTATCTTGCCTTTCCTTCACTTTGGCAACCAGAGAAGATTCCAAACTATTCTGAACCTATACACTAACCTCAGCTGAATCTACCAACTGCACACCTAATCTAGCAAGCTAATAAACCTCCCTGACTAACTGCTTATTGTCATCCTCTATATGAGCAACACTACCTATGGACAATTTACTAAGAGAAACTGCCACTCTATTGGCCTTGCCCAGATGATACAAAAAACACATCATGTAATCTTTCAACAATTCTAACCACCTTTTCTGACAAAAAAGTTTAAATCTTTCTGCTAAAACACATATTGTAAACTTTTATGATCTGTGAACACATCAACATGAACCCCATACAAATAATGCCTCCAAATTTTCAAGCCAAAAACAACAGCTGCCAACTAAAAATCATGGGTAGGGTAATTCTTTTCATGGGGTTTAAGCTTCTAGAGGTGTAGGATATGGCCTTACCTCTCTACATCAAAACACAATCCAAACCAACTCTGGAAGCATCACAGTAAACAACAAACCTATCTACACCATCTAGCAACGTCAAAACTGGGCTAAGGTAAGTCGAGTCTTCAACTCCGGAAAACTCTTATCACAAGAATCTGACCACTTAAACTTGACTTTCTTCTGAGTCAATCTAGACATAAGGATGCAATAGATGAAAATCTTTCAACAAACCATCGGCAATAGCAAGTTAAACCTAAGAAACTCCTGATATCTAATAGAGAGATAGGTCTAGGCCAGTTTCTCACTACTTTGATTTTTGGGGGGTTAATTCTGATGCCTTCACCAGAAATAATATGGCCAAGGAAAGCTACTGATATTAGCCAAAATTCACACTTAATAAATTTGGTGAACAACTGATGGGCTTTAAGAGTTTGCAATACAATACTGAGGTGGTCTGTATGATCATTTTCATTACGAGAATAGACAAGAATATCATTAATGAAGACTATTACGAACATGTCCAAGTACTGCTTGAACACTTAGTTCATCAAGTCCATGAAGTCTATTGGGGCATTCATTATACCAAATGACATAACTAGGAACTCGAAGTGACCATACCGGGTTCTGAAAGCTATTTTTAGAACGTCACATTCTTTGACTCTAAGATGATGATAGCCAGATCTGAGGTCTATCTTAGAGAAATAACTGGCATATTAAAGTTGGTCGAACAAGTTATCAATTTAGGGGAGTGGGTACTTATTCTTGATTGTGACTTTGTTTAACTGACGCTAATCGATGCACATTCTAAGAGAACCATCTTTCTTTCACACGAAAAGGACTAGAGCGCCCCATGGGAAAATTAAGACTGATGAAATCCTTATCTAAGAGATCTTTCAACTACTCTTTCAACTCCCAAAGCTCATCTGGAGCCATTATGTAGGGCAAAATAGAGATAGGATGGGTATCTAGAAGAAAGTCTATTACAAAGTTAATTTCCCTGTCGGGAGGAACTTTGTGAAGATATTCAGGGAACACATCTAGAAATTCCCTCACTAATGAAACTAATTCAAGACTGGAGTCTCTGAACAGGAGTCTTTGACTCGAACAAGATGGTAAACACACCCCTTGGATATCATTTTTCTTGCTCTAATGTATGAAACAAGCTGAACCATAAGCACTGAAGTACTACACCTCTATTCAAGGACTGGTTCATTCAAAAACTGAAAATGAACAACTCTATTTCTATAATCAACTGAATCATAGCATGAGTGGAGCCAATCCATACTGAGAATGATGTCAAAATTAGTCATCTCTAACTCCACAAGGTTAATTGAAGTAACTTTCTAAGATACTGTAATCGGGAAGTTCTTGTACATCTATCTGGCTATGATAGACTTAACCACTGGGGTAGACACTAAGAAAGACTCTACTAAAGTTTTGAGACTGAACCAAAATTGACAGTTATATAGGGGTTACAAAAGAAAGTGAATCCCTAGCATCTAATAAAGTATAAACATGAAGATGAAAGACCTATAGCATACCTATAACAGCATCAGGAGAACATTCCTGATAAAGACAGGACTGGAGTGAATACAATCTATTCTGGCATTGATCACTAGTGGAACTGGAAGTAGAACCCTACTGAGTTGGGCTACTTGTTGGTGATGCTGAACAGTTAGTCTGACCCTGATGGCTATTATTCTTACCTTTCCACACACATGTCGAACATTTCCACAACTTGTGGCCTAGATTTCCATATCTAAAACACACATCGATCCCAAACCTACATACACCTTGATGATTCCTATAACACTTCTGGAGAAGGGGATTAGTCCAACCACTATTCACACTACCCTTAGTCTTAGAGCCTGGGCCCCTATCCTGATTATAATTTTTGAACTTTGGCACTGGAGCACTAGCTAAAAATAGAGCTGGGGTTGAATATTTCTAATATAATTGAGAAAGGTTACCACCCTCCAACCTCGGTTGAGCAAAATTAAAGCTACCTATCCTAACCTCCTTATCCTCTTTTTCCTTCTCTTCCTCAATTTGTTGAGCATGGACCATAAGCCTAGACAAGTCTATCTTCTTAATCAACATCACGGTCCTATACTCCTTAACTACACTATCATCTATAGCAGATACAAACTTACTAGACCTGCTATCAGCCACTATCGAAGGAGCACACCTGGCCAACTAGGTAAACTTAAGAGAATAATCACTCATACTCATGTTACCCTATTTCTAATTTATGAACTCCTGCACCTCATCTTCCCTCAACTCTAAAGGGATGAACCTGGCTAAAATGGTTGTAATTAACTTCTCCCACTCTACAGGCCCTACACCTATGCCTCTATCCCTCTTCTACTACTTATATTAGGTATGAGATACATCCTATAACTGGTAAGTAGTCAACTCTACACTCTCACTATATGTGGCACCCATAATTTCTGTCACCTTCTAAACCATGTCAAGAAACTCCTGCAAATCCTTATCAGACTTGGATCTCCGTTGACAAGAGAGGGTTTATTTAATCCCAAATCCTAGCTACGACAATATTAGCCACTGGATTGGTTGGAATAGCAGCCTGATGATTATTCTAAGCTGCTACTGAGTGATCTAAAGTAGTGAATACAGCTCAAAACTCGGCATGAGAAATATGCTCATTCAGGGGATCTTCCTAAACAAGCTGATGTGCGGGCTGATTCCCATTTCTTCTTTCATTATTCTTTCTGGGAGGTATGTTCTATAAATGAAAGGAAGATTAAATCAGAAAAATAGTTTAAATTTAGCTCATACTTATTTGCACGACATGAATACTAAAAGGTAGGAAACTTTTCCTAAAATATTTTGTAGCCTCCTGTCCATAAGTGTGGCAGGCTTCACACCCATGCACAAGACTTTACTCAACATGACTTTTAGATACCCTAGGAAACTTTAAAACATTAAGCTCTGATATCAAGTTTTGTCACAACCCGAGGCTACCCCTAGTCGAGACAATGGTGCTTAAGGTCTCGAAAAACCATAAGCTAACCCATGAACTGGTACCTATAGTGAGTACTGAATAATATACTGATAATGAAGACAGACGAAGAAAATCAATTGATAATTCCATTAGGGTTTAGAAACTGAAGACAATACTGAATCATAGTTCTGAACGTTTGGAAACATACTAAAAATACTGATAAATTGTCTATCTATCTGAATGTCTAAAAGCCTCTAAAACTAATTGGTTGTGGAGTTGATAGGACAAACCCCCAACTAACTCCGATTGAATAAATAACTGAATTATTGACATAACTAAATATAATACAAACCCATCCTCGAAGGATGAGGACTCACCTATGATGCTACTGCTGATAAGTCAATCTGCCTAACCACAGTTAAGAAATTGAGCATCCATACCTATGATATTAAACATCATAGCACAAGAAACAAGTATGGGGTATGTACTTTGAATGTACTAGTATATGAGATAAGGTTAGGCTAAAATGCATGGGTTATATGCATGAGATAATGACTGACTTAATAGCATGATAAAGTTGAGTATAAATGCATGACTTAATCAAAAAATGCATGACCAAGCATAAAACATGTTCTGATATGGTTTGTAAACTAAAATACTTAAACACTCATAACTGAGTAAATAATAACTGTATACTATGGTCAATTAAACCTGAAACTGAACTCTTTATTAAATATTGAACTGAGACTGTGGGAGCTAGCTATAACTAACATACCCCAATGTACTATCAGGGTCCAACCTATAACCCCAGTTGGAAAGGTGTCAGTATGTGCCATGGGTACTAACCTTGGTTGTGTGGATCCACTAATCTAACATTCCGATAGACAAGGGTGTCATGCCTAAATGATAGGGGACCCCTCAAGACATGCTTCATACACCCTAGAACATGAATTAACTCAAAAACTTACGTCTCAAGGTTGGGAAGGTCACTTTAAAAATCATCAAAGTTAAGAGGCCAAAAATAAAACTAAGTCCCTAATACTTAGCTAAATTTTTAGGTTCTAAGCCTCTTATAAATGCACTATGAGCTGAACTGAGCTAAGACTAATACAGGGTATTACAACTAACAACCTTCAATGATAGTGTAAGTAGGGCAGTTGAAATTCCAAATATTAGTGTGACTATGGTCTCTCAAATAGATTCAGGTAATTTGTCTGTGAAATTATCTTACAAGATAAACATGGTCAACCACATATCATAAGAACATTACAAAATTTACAAAGATATACTATGCATATTTTAAATTGTTTGTATCTGATACATTACCAAAATAATAATGTATATCAAGTAATTATAGTGGTTTTCACATATATGTTTACCTTCTAATCATTGTGGACATCACTGGTCTCTGACATTTCATAGTTTATGTTGATTCTATCTTGATAATCAGTTTGGATGGGTTGATACCATTTTTAAGAGTGTTCAACATCATGTTATCCATCCATTAGGTGATCTCCAATTGGATCATTGTCTCCATCATCATACTAAAAGATAAAGTACATTAAATGAATATGTTGTAACTAAAACTAACAAATTAAAAATCAAATTCAATAATCTTATCTGTCGGATACTTTCGACTGTCCAATTTCTTCGAGCTATCGAGGCCACCTTTTTCTTTCTTAGTGTCATTTCCTCTTGAATTATTGGTGTAATCCTTGACCTATAAAAACCATAATTGCAACATGATCAGAAGGTACCTTGTATAAAGTTTATTTTTTAAAGAAAATATTATTATTTGGACTGCATTGTACTTTTTTTTCAAAGCTTTCATCAGTTCAGCATGCTATTTAGTGAGTAATATTTCAAGGTCCTTTTATTTGTCAACCTTGACATGTAAGCAAATGGATAATAATTTTTGCTTAAAATAGAAAAATTGAATTAATAAAGTAGAAGTTGTACTTACACAAGACTAGACATACAACACTATCGCATCTATATCCACTTTCACCAAATATTGATCTTGATACATACTAGAAGAACCATAAAATTTCATTTCAACCTCACATTTCTGAGAAGCAACTGGTGATATTTGTTGATCATGATCAACACGATATAGCACCTCTTTAGGTTCTTCAAGGGTGGGTTTATCAATATTTTTTAATGTCGCCCTGGACTTTTCTTTTTGATTGAGATGATGTAGATTTCTCCCTTTCTCATTCAAGGACTGATTTTCTTTGCAAACTAACTGTCTTTCTTTTTTTGAAGGGCTGCAACTGATGTATCAGAAATATGCTTTGCCTTGTTCAATAGTTCAATTGATGGTTTGGTACTAAAATTCTCAAAATCATCTGATTCTAAGTGAGAGGCTGCCATCTTACCATTGAAAACTATTTTTTCATAGGGATCAACTGATGTGGTCAGTATATATAATGTAGGGGGATCGTATGTATCAATACCCACTTGATTCAGAAAATTAAGCCTCTCAAATTCCTCAAATATGGGACGTAGGTTGGAATACATAAATTGTCAGTAAAATAGCAAGATAAAATAAAGAAAGAGTTAAAAATAAAATGTACCAGACAGGCATTAGATGTTATTGTTAAATCACAGTTAAAGATATATCAGATGTTGTATGAAATTATATGTATCATATGTAAATAAACATCTTATATAAAGTATTAATGTATCATAGAAGTATAACTGACCAGAATACATCTATGGGAAAAAAATCAAAATTTAGATTATTACTGAGACTTACCTTACTAAACATCCCAGCCATGAACTTCTCATATTTGAGCTTGATGCCTACTACTTGCTAGTTAAATATCCTTGAAATAAAGTTTACCTGAAAAACAACTATACCTTTTTCAACTTTGGAAAAAAATTCATACATCCACATATTCAGTATGTGTGTCATGTCTCCTAAATGATATGGGTATTTTTTATGAAAAAATCTTGTCTCAACAAATTCATCAACCTCTCAAACACAATCTTGATCTATGGGAAATGTTTATAATAGTCATTCTCTAGCATTTGGAAGTCTGCTAAGATACTAGTGCATCACGAAGTTATGAAAACTATGTATGAAATAAAATATACCCATATGCAGCATCTCGATTATTGTCAAAAAATTTCATTTTGAAATGTTGAATCAAACTAAATTTGGTTATGCCAATTGTTGCCTTTGGGAAATACTTCTCCATCAATTGGATATGGATAATTCAGGATAAGCAAAATCCTCAGTATTACCAGTATATTTAAGACCGATAATGAGAGCAAACTCAAAAATACTAAACCTAAGCACAATGCCCTTGACATATACATAAAGATCATTTGATTATCCTACTTTATCTCAAGCATTAACAGGCATTTTACTATTTGGCATTGGAAATTGCATTGATACATATTGAGATATATCCCGAAGAATGATTGGCAAAATAGCTTAAGTAATTCTTCACCCACAAAAGTTTTAATATCATCTCCAAAATTATGGTTGTTTGAACAACCAACATGTAAAGGATGATGTACTGACTGAATTTTATGAACTTCTATTTTATGTATTTTGACCATTTTACCCCTTCTCGTGTTTGCTATATGTTGTTTCTAAGATGTGGAGATGGTTGGAATAATTCTTGATCTGACACAGAATAATTTGCCTGAGTTTGTGGTTTTTAGAGGTTGGAAAGGACTTATAGTTGACTTCAGTCAACATTTTTAGTTCTACATGTCGATTGAGAAAATAGATTCCGCCAACAGATTCGGATTGTTAATTTTGGATTGGTAGCATAGTTGGTTAGATTTTATGGATTTTAGGTCTCATTTTGATCCTTGGTTTGAAAATTTGTTAAATTAGGTTTCGGAGGTCAAATCTGTGAAAACAACCCCTTTTCAAAAATTTGATGTCGCCATTGAGTCAAGAACGTCAAATTTAGTCTAGTGAAATAATTCATTTGCCTTCATGGGATTCCAAATGAATCCTGTCACGGCCCGATTTATTAGTCATGATTGAACCTACTTTATCCTCTAGTAGGTAAGCCAAACGGTAGCCCAAAGCTATAAGCAATGGGCTAATTTGGTGGAAAAAGGCATAAAATCCAAAAACATTGCAAGTAAAGACTTACTACAAACGTTCAAGTAATAGTAATAGTCTAAAAGATAGATAAGATGGAAAAAACATCCCATAACCTAATAGTATCGGTACAAGAGCTACTAGCAAAAGGAATATAAGTACTATAATAGTTAATATACATTAGTCTTGAATAATGAATGATTAAGCAAAATATAAGAAGGAGAAAAGGGCAACTTCAGTTTCCAGGGCTCAACCTGCCCTCAAACTCTAAGCATCACAGTTGTAACATCAGCAACCACCACTAGTACTCCGATCTATACCAAAATGGTACAGAAGTGTAGTATGAGTACTAAAGCCACGAGTACTTAGTAAGCATCATCGACCGACTGAGCTAAATCATAATATAAGTATAATAAAGATACAAGATAAATAAGCTAAGTCAAGGTAAAAGGGAAAACTTGGAATAATACTCCAATATTGTAAATAAATGACCAATGAGATATAACATAAAAGAAAGCATAAATAATACTACAAGACTGGTGCTCATAAGCCAGTAAGTGAAAAAAAGTAAATAACCCAATGCAAGCCCCCATCATCTATTGGAATCTCATTAATCAAACATAACTTAAGCCACAAACATAGCATACCATAAATAAACTCTCAGTGTTGGACATGAACTAAAACTCAATATCATTATCATTTATTGAACTTGAACCAAAACTCATATCATTAGTTGTCGGGCATGAACAAAACTGAATATCAATAAATAGCTGGACAAGTATCAATCTAGCATAACTGTCATAGATCTTGTCATGACCCAATTTATAAGTCATAATGACGTCTACTCTATCCCGCCAGTAGGTAAGGCGAACCATAACCCAGAGCTAAGATGCAATGGGCTAACTTGGTGAAAAATGACCCAAAAGCCTGAATTTAACAATTGAAGCTTCAAATAATGATAATGCAGTCATAAATATCAAATAGATATATAGAAACCAACCAATGCCATGACCAAGAAACCATTTGTCCTATATTACATCATGAACAATCCTCAAGGTTGGACTCGAATCAAAACTCAATATCATTACTATTATTATTATCAATTTTATCAGATTTGAACCAGAACTAGATAGCACAATCATTATAATTGGTAATTCCCAGACTTGAATCGGAACTCATAGTTATAAACCATACAAATGAACCATATTAGTGAGTTATTTCAATAAGATAATCCTAATATGTTATGCCCATAATTCAAAACTAAAGGCTACCCCTTACTCATAATTATAAAAGTGGACGAGGAATCATATCCACAGGTCTTATCCGTAATCACGTCTATAAGACATATTATTAGCCATGTCTAGAGGCCATATCAGTACTATCAATCATAAGCAAAATTATGAATCATATTAGAAAGTCATACTAATAACCATATTTAAAGGTCGTTAGTCATATCTGTATGCCACATCATCTCTATGAGCTATATTATATCCATACGCCATTTCTTACGTCTATAGATCATATTCTATCTTAGAGTCGGATCATAATCATGAGCCATATAAAATCCATGAGCCATATTATATATATATATATATATATATATGTCATATCATATATATAAGCCACATTTTATCTATATAAGCCATCTCATACCCATGAGCCATATTGTATATCTACATAAGCCATATCATCCAAACAAGCCATTAGCCTTTAATCAAACCAATGTCCATAACATCAAGCATATAAATAGAATATGATATTAATCATATTCAGAAGCCATACCCACAATCACATGCATAATTCACAAATTATACTTATAAACTATAACATTAGTCACACATAAGGGCAATATCATTAGTAATATTCAAAATTTGTATCCATCCTTCCATATCCCTCTAACATACTCAATGATTATATCCAACCCTCTCAAGTGTCAATCCTACCATTAACAAGGATATATCATATGTAAATGAGTCTACACGACTATCACAAGTCTTGACTTAAGGTGGGATGGAGGGGACCACTCCTAATACCCGAAGATGCTCTTAGGCAATATACACCCCGGGCAATAGTGTTGTACATACATAAGTAAATAAAACTGAAATAATAACATAATAATCATGTATAAACAAGAATATACGTATGAGATAACAACACAAGGATAATACCATTACAACTATAAGATTGTCCCCCATAAGACAATAAGTGTGGAAAAGTAAATAACTCAACGCACGCCTCCATAAGCCTGGAGGAAACAATCAAAAAAAGTAACTATCGAATAGACAAAGTTTACCTACCATCATGCCATGACCAAGAAACCACTTGTCCCGTATTACATCATGAACACATCTCAAGGCCGGACTCGAATCAAAACTAAATATCGTTAATATTATTATCATCACTTTTATCAAACTTAACCCAGAGCTCAATAGCACTATCATTATCATTGGTAATTTCTGGACTTGAATCGGAACTTATAGTTATAAACCACAAAAATGATTCATATTAGTGAGTTATTTCATTAAGCTAAGCTTATTAGGTTATGCCCATAATTCATAGCTATAGGCTATCCCTTAATCATAATTATAAAGAAGACAAGGAATTATATCCACAGGTCTCATCCACAATTATGTCTATAAGTTGTATTATTAGCCATGTATAGAGGCCATATCAGTACTATTAATCATAAGCTAAATTACTAATCATATTTAGAATTCATATTAATAACCACTTTTATAGGCCGTTAATCATATCTATATGCCACATCATCTCTATGAGCTATATTATATCCACAAGCAATTTTTTACGTTTGCAGGCAATATTCTATCTACGAGTCGAATTATAATCATGAGCCATATAACATCCATGATCCATATTATACATATATATATATATATATGTATATGTATGTATGCCATATCATATATATAAGCCATACTTTATCTATATAAGCATTCTCATACCCATGAACCATATTGTACATCTACATAATCCATATCATCAATACAAGCCATTAACCTTTAATCATACCAATGTCCATAGCATCAAGCATATCAATAGACTATGTTATTAATCATATTCAGAAGCCATACCCGCAATCACATGCATAATTCACAAATCATACTTATAAATTATACCATTAGTCACACATAAGGGCAATATTATTAGAAATACTCAAAATTTGCATTCTCCTTCCATATACCTCTAACATACTCAATAATTATATACAACCCTCTCAAGTGTCAATCCTACCATTAAAAAGGGTATATCACATGTAAATGAGTCTACAATGCTATCACTAGTCTTGGCTTAAGATGGTCCACAGGGGATTACTAATCCCCGAAGATGCTCTTAGGCAATATCTAACCCAGGCTAGGCTAAGGTATCTAAGTTTATTCTTAGATGTCAAGTAAGCCATAATTAGACCTAGGATATAAGTCCTCCCCAAATATGATTAACTAAGGCAATCCTACCAAGAACAATAGTAACTAGGGTAAATCCCTTACTTAAGTAATTGAGAACAATTCTACCCTATCATGAGTGACTAGGGCAATTTTAACTATATTGAGAAATTTTGGCATTTCCATTCTAAGCATATACAGTTAAGCCTAATTCTCCTAAGCCATGAATAACTATGCTACTACTCTGAAGATTAAGGTTTCAAGGTATACTAAAGGTCTAATTAACCTAAATGTCCTCGTTCACACTTCTAACACCTAAATCCCACCCTATATCTATCATAATATTATAATTATACTATGAGATGGATCAATCTATGAAGTATGTAAGCCTAACCTACCTAGGAACCAAAGAAAGCCTCAAGAATATGCTAAAGCATTGATTTTCCTTTTCGAGAAGATTCAACAAGGTTTCACGCTATCAAAATTACAATCCACTTGTCAAAATAAGAACAATGATACTCATATGGCGGCATAGTTCTTTAGATCCAAAACAAAGTAAAATCCAACGTGGGGCCGTTAATGGAAATTGTATTACCAAAACCAATTCAACGTCCCAATATGTTCAAGGAATATTTACCCTAAAAATGAGTAAATTTCAAGCTATATTGGTGCTAAAATCAAGTCACCAAGATTTTATGTTTTTAGATGAAAATGGGAAAATCAACCATGAAAATGAAGAAATATTATCACAAATTTGAACTAGAATTGCATAATTAGACCTTATCCAAGCCCCAAAATCACTCATAATTACTATCCCCAAGATTTACCTCTTTTTAGGGTTTTAACTATCTTAGAGATGGATGATAAAGGATGAAAATAGGCTAAAAGGAGTATTTATACCCTTCCCAGGTACACGGGTATCACATATGCAACCTGTCATTCGCATATGTGGTCTCTGGCCCAAAAGTACAAAAGTCAATTACGCGACATCAATATTGCATATGCATTACTTGCCCCGCCACCAAGGGAGTCACTTACGTGATATCAGTATTATATATGTGATACTTGCCTTCCTGCCAGGGGTGTCACTTATGCGACTAAAAATGTAGCTTACCTGACACTTGCTGGTGACTGGCAGATTGCATATATGATCAGAGGCTCGCGAACGTGAGTGAATCCGCACCAGCTGAGACTTAGAATTTTCTAAGTCTCCACCAACCCCTCGAGATTCATTTGGAATCCCATTTACATAAACGAACTATGCTATCCTATCAAATTTGACATTTTGGACTTAATGGAGTAGTCAAAATTTCCATACGAGATTGTTTTGATGAAAAGTCGGTCCCAAGCCCATTTGTCATTTTTCTTAACTTTTGACCAATAGCTCTAAATGAGCTAGGGTGCCTCACCTAGCCTATAATCGATATTCTGGAGTTATTGGAATAGTCAGAATTAGCATACAAGGTCTTTTAACTAAAGTTTTTTCCCGGTAGCCAATTTGAATGAGCGAAGACTTTAAAATACGGTATTAGCTCTAAAAATCAAACGAATTGCCCAGTAACCAAATTATAAGTTCCAACAAGTCATAAATGACTTAGGGTAGCTATGGAAAAGCTCTAAATGATGAAAATAAGAAAAAATATATAAAATAACCTAAAGGGTAATTAGAGATCTAGCCTCCTCAATTTCTATAATAAGTATTTTTATTAACATGTCTAGAAGTCTACAAGGAGACATTAAGAGTCTTGTGACCTAAGGTGGATTGGAGAGGCCCACTTCTAATCTCCAAAATCCTTCTAAGGAAGCATCTACCCCAAACTAGGCTAAGGTTCTAAATTTACTTCTAGATGTTAAGTAACCTACTATGATAGCAATTCTACCTAAAGCATGAGCAACTAAATTAATTACACCCAATTCACAATTCCTTAATAGGATAAATAACCCAAATAGTACTAATTATATATCCAGGACCTAATTCCCAACCCATATCTAGCATAATAACACAATTATACTATTAATTAGTTTAATCTATATGGAAGGCAAACCTATCCTACTAGGATACCGAAGAAAGCCCGAAGAAATTGACTAAGATGGTGAATTTCCCTTTTAACAAGCTATCACAAGATGTCATGCTATCAAAATAATAATCTACTCATCAATACGAGAATAACGGTGCCCAAACTATATTTTTATGTTACGGATCCAAAATTATGTAAAAATCCTATAAGGGGCCAGCTTATGGAATCGAACTTTTACAATCATGAAAGCATTCCTCTTTGCTCAAGAAACATTTATCCTTAAGAATGGTTAAATTTCATTCCCAAATGATTCTACAATCAACTCACTAATATTCTAGGGATTTGAGAAATAATAGAGAAATTAACCATGGAACTGATGAAAATTTACCAAGAATTTAGAGAAGAAATAAGTAATCCAAGCTCACAATTACTGCAAAGTCTCCTATTAATCACTCTCCCACTTGCCGCACCCACTAGAGTTTTGGCTCTCGAAACTTGTGGAACGATTGGATGAAAAGCAGTCAAGGTGATATTTAATAGTCCCCAAGGTGCCATTTGACTGCTTTAGTGGCACCTTGGGGACTATTAAATACCACCTTGACTGCTTTAGTGGCACCTCGGATTACCATAAAATGACTCATTTGGGATAGACCAGGGCCCCTAAAACGTTTGGAAGGTCGCTTTAGCGGATGCACCAGCTAGAGACTTAGAATTTTTCCAAGTATCTATCGACCTCTTGGGATTCATTCAAAATATCGTAAATGCAAAAGAACTATGTTACCCTATCAAATTTAGTATTCCACGCCAATGACCTCTGAGAAACTGATAAATAATACAATCTACCCATACTCACCACCTTCCAAATCAAGGTGTCTGCTACCATGTTTGTCTTTCTTGGATGATACAAAATATAAATGTCGAAATCCTTAAGCAAATCCATCCATCTACATTGCCTAAAATTAAGTTCTCTGGGTTATAAGATGTTGAAAACTATGATGATCTATGAAGATCTCACAATGTATGCAATAAAGATAATGTGTCTAATTCTTAAGCGCAAAAGCTTTCACCGCCAACTTCAAATCATGAGTGGGGTAGTTGTGCTTGTGCACTTTCATATGAAATAACTCGACCCTGGTACATTAACATATAATGCAAACCAACACAGAAACCATCATAATATATGGTGAATCCTTCACCCTCAAAAGGAAGAGCCAATATAGGAGTTGAAGTGAGAAATCCCTTGAGCTTCCCAAAGCTCAACTCACACTCCTCGGACCACCGAAAAAGAATCTCCTTGCAAGTCAATCTGTTCATTGGCACTACAATAGTAAAAAAAACTCAATGAACCGTCTATATTAACCATCCAAAACAATGAAGTTATGAACCTCAAATGGAGATGTAGGCATGGCCCAATCATAAATCACCTTGATCCTTATCGGATCCACTATAATCCCATTTATGATGTCCAAGAAATATCACTGACTCGAGCCAAAATTCACACTTAGAAAATTTGGCATAAAGCCTGTGATCTCTCAAAGTTTGGAGCACAATCTTCAAATGTCACATATTCTCCTCTCTATTTTTCGAATATGCAAGGATATGATCGATGAACACAATCACAAAGGAATCCAAGTAAGGCCGAAAGACGTAGTTCAACAAATCCATGAACACTGTTGGGGCATTGATCAACCCAAAAGACATCACCAAAAACTCATAATGGCAATTATGGATCCTAAATGCTATCTCTGGGATATCCTCATCCTGAATCTATAACTGATGGTAACCAAACCTCAAATAAATTATAGAGAACATCGTTTCTTTGACGTTGGTCAGACAAATTATAAGCATGAGGCATAGGATATTGGTTCTTTACCATTACCTTATTAAGCTACCTGTGATCAGTACATATACGAAAGAACCATCATTCTTCATCATGAACAAGATAGGAGTTCCCTAAGGCGACACACTCTATCTAATAAAACCCTTACCAAAAAGATTCTAAAGTTGAGAATTCATCTTCTTAAGATCGAAAGGAGCCATTTGGTAAGGTGACATAGAAATAGGCCGAGTACCTAGATCAAGATTAATAACAAACTCAATATCATGCTTTGGAGAAAGGCCAAGTATATTGGTGGGAAAAACATCAAGAAACTCACGAACAAAAGAAACAAAGTCAAGCGATGGACTCTCCACAATAACATCGCTAATATAAGCTAGATAAGCTTGCAACCCCTCGAAATAAGTCTCTTATCCCAAATATAAGAAATAATCCCCATTGGCTGGCAGCTAGTAGCTCACTACTACACAACCGGGGTATGTCGGGCATGGCTAAGGTAATGATCTTGGTAAAAAATTTCAAGACCTCATAATGGTGGGATAACTAGTCCATGCCTAGAATCACATAAAAATCCACCATATCAAACACAATAAGATTAACTTAAGTATGAAACTCTCGAACAGTCGCAACACATGATCTATAAACCCGATTCACTATTAAAGAATCACCCATAAGAGTAGATATATATAACGACACAGATAAAGAATCCCAAGATATTTCTAACAGTGAGGAATAAAAAGCGAACACATAAAAATAAGTGGATTCTGGATTAAATAAAGTAAAAGTCAATTGATGGCACACTAAAATCATACCTATGGTAACAACATCCGAAGATCTAGCATTGAATCTACTAGGTATGATATGTAACTGACCATGACCACCAACTGGATGGACTCTTGACCGATCTCTTATCCTACCTACCTGAGGACTTCCATGAGCACCCTTGGGACCACCCTAATGACCATCATGACATCTGTAGTTGGGAGATAAACTATTTTAATTGATGGAACACTCTAGGTTAAGGAACCATTGCTTCACAATTGGGGCACTCTCTCGAGAAAAGACCCCAAAACCATAACCCCAGATATTTAATGAGACTAAAAAATCTAGATGATCGGGAATAACTACCATGGCAAGAATAACTAGAAGACAAACCTCTTGGAGGCTGACCACTACTCTGGCTAGGATAATCACTATAACAGACTGCCTCCATTGGAAATCAAAAGTGTGACATGAATGGGCCTACTAGACTAACCCTAATACTGATATGACTGGTGCATAGGGTACCATACCTTGAGAACCACTCCCTCTGAATTGTGAGCCACTATGCCTCTTACTGAAACTACCCTGATATCACGACCTCTCATTGATGCCTTTTTGGGCCATGTGATATATCTCTTTTATAATCTATGTATGATCAGAAACCTCAGCAAAAGATCTACCTACAGTAACCAAACTCTGTGTATCCATACAAAGAGGATGTCTCAATCCTCGAATAAAACATCTAACTCGCTTATACTTGGTCATCAAAATAGAAGTAGTATTCCTATCCAACTCATAAAACTGAGCCTCATACTCCATAGATCCCTTTTCTAACCTCAAGAACTGATCTCTGAAACTATCCCTAAAATGTAGAGGCATATACTTCTCCAAAAAGACCTCAAAAAACTGAGTCTATGTTAAAGGGGGAGATCCAGATGGCCTGGAGTTAATATGACCACTCCACCAATGTAAAGACACCAAATCCAATTGAAAAGTAGTCTAATCCATACCACAAATCTTAACTAAGCCCAAATTATAAAGCCTATCCTTACAAGCAATCAAGAACTCATAATCATCCTCACCCGGTGCACCAAAAAACTTAGATAAGGCCAATGTCAAGAATCTAGCAAATATCTTCTGCTTCTATACAAGTAACAACTAGCTGAGCAACCCTCTATGCATGAAGGACCTCAACTCAAGGAGTCACAGCTATAAGTTGTGTACTCGCCTTAGTACCTCTTTGATCCATAGACTGTGTACCATTATATGGTGAGCCACCAACCAATCCCGTGAGCTGAACCAATGCATCCCTGAGTACTGAAGAAGAAATAAACAACAATGGAGCCTGGTTGTTTCTTGGGCCACTGTTGATTGGGGTAGAAGAATCTCTAGCTCTGGAGCATGAATAGGGCCTGGTGAAGGCCCCTTATCATGTTCCCTTGTTAGGGATACATCTCTAGATTGTCCTCAACCTCTAGGTCATCCATGAACTATGAAGGATTCCTAGTCGCGGACTCGAGGTCCTCATTTTGTGTAGTGGTAGCATGTTCCCTATCCATTTGTAGAAGAATGAAACCAAAGGAATCTTTAGAAACCAACTCAGACACTTATCACAAAATGAGTGAAAAAAAAAAGTGAAGAACTCCTAAGAATGTCCTATAGCCTCCCAAAGATAAGAAATAGACATCATTGTTCTAATCCGTGGGACTCTACCAGACACTTGCTCTTTTACTAAAAATATTGGTGAACCTGACTCTATTCCAATTTGTCACGACTCAATTTAAGAGTCATGATGGCACCTACTTTATTCTACCAGTAAGTAAGCCAAATCGCAGTCCGAAGCTATAATTAATGGGCTAACTTTATGGTAAAAGGCATAAATCCAGAAATTTACAAGTAAATACATACAATAATTCAAGTAATAATAGTAGTTTGAAAGATAGACAATATGGAAATAGTATTCCACAACCTAGTAGTGTAGGTAAAAGAGCACTAGCAAAAGGAATGTAAGTATTGTAATAGTCTATATACATTAGTCTAGAATAATGAAAGACTAAGAAAAATAGAATTAGAAAAGGGAAACTCTAACTTCGAGAGCTCACCCTACCCCCAAAATCTAAGCATCACGCTAATAACGTCAGTAGCGGCCACTAGTACTCGAATCTAAACCAAAAAGGTATAAAAGTATCGTATAAGTACCAAAGTTATTTGAACTCAGTAGGAATCATTGGTCGACTAAGTTAAATCATAATATAAGTATAATAAAGATGCAAGATAAATAAGCTAAGTCAAGATAAAAGGGCAAACCTAGAATAATGCTCCAATATTGTAAATAAATAACTGAAATAGATATAATATAAAAAAAAACATAAATCATACTATAAGACTGGCCCCCATAAGCCACTAAATGTAGAGAAGTAAATAACTCAATGTGGGCTCCTATAAGTCCAACTGGTGCAATAAAAGAAACTAATAATCAGAATCATATTAATCAACCATAACACAAGACACAACCGTGAATCCATCCAGACTATAACATATTACCAATAAACTCTCAATTTTAGACTCAAATTGGAACTTAATATCATCATTATTTGTCAGACTTGAACCAAAACTCATATCATCAATTGTCGAACTTAAACCAGAACTCAATATCAATAAATCATCGGGCCTGAGCCAAAACCAGCACCAACTACTAAGTATCAATCTAGTGTAAACATCATGAATCTAGTCTCCTCAATTTATAGAATAATAATTTTAATTAAATAATACGTCTAAAGGTCTACAAGGAGCTATCAAGAGTCTTCATCTAAGGTAGGCCGGAGAGGCCCACTTCTAATCCCCAAAATCTATCTAAGGCAATGTCTATCCTGGACTAGGCTAAGGCATCTAAATTTACTTCTAAATATTAAGTAAGCCACTTTTAGCCCTAAGATAGCGATTCTACCTAAAGCATGAGTAACTAAGTCAATTATGCCTAATTTATGGTTCCTTAATTGTCTAAGTAATCCAAATATTACTAATTATATCTCCAAATACTAATTCCCAACCCATATATAGCATAGTAAAATAATTATACTATGAACTAGCATAATCTATGAGGAAGGTAAACCTATCCTACCCAGACATTGAAGAAAGCTCAAAGTAATCTGCCAAGTTGATAAATTTCCCTTCCAAGAAGCTTTCATAAGATGTGATGATATTAAAATATAATCTACTCACCAATATGAGAATAATGGTACCCATATGCATTTTTATGCTTCAGGTCTAAAATAATTCATTGCGTTCTGCTATGCTCAAGGAACATTTACCCTTAAGAATGGTTAAATTCTAAGCTTAAATGGTGATACAATCAACCGACCAATATCTAGGGATTTGGGAAATAATAGAGAAATTAACCATGGAATTGATGAAAAATTATCAAGAATTAGGAGAAGAAATGAGTAATCCAAGCCCACAATTACTCCAAAATTTCACATTAATCACTCTCCCACTTTCCACACTCACTAGGCCTTTGGCTCATTGAGATGTGGAAAAATATGGTGAAATCAGGCAAGGGGATATTTAATAGTCCCTCAGGTTCCACTAAAATAAGCACTAGGCCAATTTACTGGTCAGTGCTAAAGTGCCTAGGTGCTGCTAAATTAGTACCAGTCCATGCTTGGTATACCACTAAACCAGAAAGTTAGCGTTAAAGCAACATGCACTTTAGCGGTCAGCTTGCCACTACAGCGGGTTGCTGGAGCTAGTCCAGGGTTGCTAAAGTGTCTAGAAGGCTGCTAAAGTGACCTCCACTAAAGCACCAAACAAGACACTTTAGCGAACGCACTAGCTGGAGACTTGGATTTTGGCAAGTCTTTATTGATCCCTTGTGATTCATTCAGAATCTCGTTTACAAAAACAAACTATGATACCCTATCAAATTCAATGTATCAAATATAATGGCATAGTTGAAATTTCCATTTGAGGTCTTTTCAATGAAAATTAGGTCTGACACCCAAGGGTTATTTTTCTTAATTTTTTATCAATATCCCAAAATGATTTTCGATGCTTTTATACCCAAACCAATGGGCCATCAATCCTAAAATTGTTGTTTTGAGGCTATTGGAATTGTTAGAATCAGCATACAAGGTCGTTTGACATAAGTTTCTTCTCGGTAGGCAATTCTAACAACCAAAGACTTCAAAATGGGGAATTATATCTAAAAAACAAATGAATAGCCCAGCAATTGAATGGTCATCTCCAGCAAATCATAAATGACAGGGGGAAATTATAGGAAAGCTCTAAATAGTTTAAAATAAGTGAAAATGCAAAAAATGACCTGAGGATCTTTACAAATCCCAAGGGTTGGATCACAACTTTGCAACTTAGCAAAGTTTCTGATCCAGATGCATTTGGTGCAGCCACTTAAGTGGCCATAGTATCCATCTAAGCGGCTATGCACTACTCTAGCAGTCATGGGCAGGTCGGGCAATACTGCTAAAGATGACTTATGATCGCTTAAGTAATCGCCACTTTAGCAGTAGGTGACCTACTTAAGCGATCGCGCTAGTGGGGCTAGACTACTTAAGTAGTCAGCCTTTTATTTAATGGATGACTGCTTAAGCAGTAACTTGACTGATTAAGCATTCATAGTTGGGTTGTTTAGAAAACCCCTTTTACGTGATTTTTTTTCTATATTTTAGACTTTGAGCTTTGAGTTAAGGTACTTTGACAAATTTCTTCCATTCTTAAACTTGAATAAGTCCTAAATTACTATTTCAATCATCTTACTTCAATTATATTATTTAAAACCCTTTTAAATCTCAATTCTAATTTGGAATTTAGGGTTTTTGGCTCGATAGGCATAAATGGTATTTCTTAGATTTAAGCCTCGTTTTTAAACTATTTTTACTTGGATTTAGTATTATGGCTACCTTTAATCATGGGTAAGGTTTTTATATACAAAAAACTGGTTTTACTCTTTTTTTTAAATATGTACCAAGAGTTTGTTTTGACCCTAACTTGAAAAATATGGGTATCATTGGCTTTATTTTAACCTAAATATTCTATATTTGTATGTTTTATTTGATTTTGAGGTTGATCTATATGAAAAATCTCTTTATTGAAGGGCTTAAGGCTTGGGTTTTAAAGTCGCAAGGTAGGTTATGACTTAACTTTCTTCAAACTGGGTTGGGTAGTTAATGTGTATATAAAACCATGCTATATGTATGGGTAATCACTCATAAAAATTATATTATTATAGTTACATGGTTGTATGAGGGCTTTATCTGATATTATTGATCTTGTATATGCATTGGTTGCTCCATTCATGATAGAAATGCCCAAATTAGAGTAAATATGGTATTATTGATGTTTTATATGCATACCTATTCCAATATTATATTGATTATGCTAAATCATGGATGGTTGACATAATGAGTAGATTGTAAGCTCACGTGTACATATATATGTATTGGATGGATTTGAGATGATTGTACTAGTTTGGTTGTGAGCATTACCCCCTCGTATCATACATACATTTATGAGACATTGGTACTATTGATGAAATACTATTTTTGACAAAAATAAGATACTTTTACCAAACCCTCGATCGAAGTCCATGAGTCAAAGAAGAGGTTTAAACATTGAGATAAGTGTTGAGTATTATGAAAGTATATGGGTTGTGACCCCCTTAAGGGCCCTACCTGGAAGTGCTGAGGTTCAATAGGTGTATACAGAGGTTATTCGATAACCTCAAGCATATCACATCATGATCAATATCATCATTGTATTTCACATATTTACATTTTTTATTTTGAGATTCTGTGTGTTATTTGTTACATATATAATCAATTTCTATTACATAATTATTTATTTGTTTATATGCTATGGTGTTAGCTACTATTTAGGATATTTTCCATTTATACTATGATTCTGTGTGTGTTATTAGTAGATATGGTGTGAGCTACTATTTAGGATATTTTCCAATTTCAAGTGGCGTGCTCATAGTATTTATTTACATACCTTAATTTTTATTTTGTTTTGTCATCTACCGAGCATAAGTGGACCATTCTCACTTCTACTATGCCCTTTTAGTATAGATTAGTTATAATTGCATCACACGATAGCTGAGTTCATGCAGTTGGTTGGTGATATTTTTGAGGTAGTGTCCATTTTATGCCTTTAGAGTCGGCCTTAGACCTCCTCCTATCCAATTGATTCTTTAGTTTGTATTCAGTGACAGACTTATAGTTTTGGATTTTTAGTTGTATTTATAGTTGAGTTGTATTTATATTATTCTTACACTATGACACTAGGTTTTAGGATGGTTTATGGTAATATTATTATTCAGACTTCTGATATTTTATACTTGCAGTATCTATCTTTGCTCTAGAAGTCTTGCCTTGGGAATTGAGGTATGATTTTTCTTCTTACTTATCAGTTTGGGTGATTGTCTTCCTTATAAAAAATCAGTCATAATAAGTGTCATTGTGACATTATTTTTGGATTGTGACAAATTAGAATGAAAGTCAGGATTATCAGTCTCATCGATATAAGAATAGGGTGTCTGGTAGAGTCTCACTGATTGATAGATAGACATCCATATCTAGGTTCAAGAGACTATAAGATATCTTTAGGATTTTCCATATCCTATATTCTAAACTAAGTTTCACTCTTTTTAGTGTAGGTGTGTAGAACTAGATCTCTTGAGGCTAGGGATGCTGAGCTAGCATCCAAGGAGGCACCCTAGCCTAAGAGATGAGTCTTGGGTCATGGACAGGCTCGAGCTAGAGGACAGTCACAAAGATTTTTCTCCTTTAAAGGTAGTACTAGGGGATCTTCCCTAAGCCTCAAATTAAGCATGTTGGAGATATAGGACTACTTAGGTTCCATAGAGTACTACTACCCCAGTATTAGAAGGTTTATTAATTCATTTGCTAACTCGTTTGGAGGGCATTCCATTAAGTAAACCTAGTATTTCTCCAGTTCTGAGGGTTGTACCTCTATATGTGACAAAGTCTACTTATGGTGTTACTCTAATTTTGAGTGTGGTTCCTTTATTAGTACCAATATATGTTTAGGGAGTTCCACAGGTTTTGGGCGTTATTCCTTCTTTTGTGCCAATACCTGAGTGTGGTATTCCAAGTCTAGGAATTTAGCCTTCATCTATGTTGCCTCCTCAAGTAGGATCACAACTAGCTAGATTTACTAATTATTTATTATTCTGGGTTTTGTTATGCCTTTTGAGAATTAAAAGAGGTTTGAGAGATTTACTCGCTTGGGTCCACCTAAGTTAAATGGTGTTGTGGGCGAGAATACCTGTGATTTCTTAATTGACAGTCAAAAGAAGTTGTATAACCTTGGCTCGCTTGAGTCTATGTAGTTGCTTACACCCCCTATCAGTTGAGAGATTTAGCCAAGGATTGTTAGAGGTTACTTTTAGTTGCAAACCCCTTGGTTCACTAAAGATAAAATGGGATCCATTTGTTGAGACCTTTTTGGATAGGTTTGTGCCTTACAGTTTGAGGGATCAGATGAAAGATAAGTTTGATCACTTATAGTAGGGCTTTATGACTATCACCAAGTATGAGGCATATTTCTATGACTTATCCTAATATTTTATTGCTAGTATTGCCATCAAGTTTGAGAAAATTCAAAATTTTGGGAAGGGATTGGATACTGTATTTCAGTTAGCTACTGCACAAATGGTAGTGTCAGTGTCATTATTTTAGAGTGTAGTGGATCATGCCAAAATTACCAAGTCTATTCTTTGATCTACTCAAGGAGGTGCTAAGAGGGTGTGCCATCAGGGCAAGTTTAGTGGTCACACCCCTTAAGATAGAGATTTTAGAGTTTCCTATGGGTACCATGGTAAATCAGTATAGGTAGTTTTTCAAGGATCAAGTAGTCAGTCTTCTGGTTAAGCATCTTTGGGTATTCGAGCATCGTCCTAGTATCATTGGTCTAGCTCAGTTGCATCTTATCGGAGTGAATTGAGCCTTAGATATTTCTACGTGTATGATGAGTTTGGCCATATGGAAAAGGATTTCCCTCATTATATTTTCAAGTCTACTTCTATATCGATAGTGAGAGGTGACTCTCAAGGAGGTAGAGGTACTACTAGAGGTGTACAAGGCAGGGATGGTGGTACTCATAGTGGTGGCCATGAAGTTGCTCAGTTTGGAGGAAAACGTGGTTAGTACTATACTATACTCACCAGATTTAGGCATAGACTTTTGACATTGTTATCACAAGTATCATCCCAGTTTGCTTAAGATCTTCTTCAGTGTTATTTAATTTGGGGTCAACTTTTTCCTATGTATCTGTAAATTTTGCTTCTGGTTTTGATTCTACCTATGATCCTCTTGCCATTCCTTTTTGCATGTCTACCTTAATAGGAGACTCGACAATAGTGGATTGGGTGCACCAAACCTATGTTGTGACCTTTGTTGGGTGTAAGACTTGAGTACATTTGATTATCCTAGATTTGGTAAATTTTGATGTCATTTTGCGTATGGTTTGGTTAGTCATAATCATGCTACTCTAGACTGTCATACAAAGATTGTGACTTTATCTTTTCTGGGTGTGACAAGGATAGCTTTGAAGGTTACACTTTATTCAGGTCCAAAGAGATTTATATCCTTTCTACATGCCCGTTGCATAGTAGAGAGAAGATTTTTGTCTTACTTAGTGCTTATTCGTGATACTCTTCACTGCCTTTTTTAGATTCTATTTATATTGCCCATAAGCTTATGGATGTTTTTCCTATGAATTTGCTCGGTATGCCTCTAGATCATGATATTGACTTTGCTATTAATATTGAGTCAGGCTCCAAGCCCCTTTCTATTCTTCCTTATTGAATATCCCTAGTAGAGTTGAAGAAATTAAAGAATCAATTGCAAGAATTGTTTGATAAAGGATTTATCCAACCTAGGGTATCACCTTGGGGTATGCCTGTCTTTTTTATAAAGAAAATGGATGGGTTTATGTGTATGTGTAGTAATTATCGACAGTTGAACAAGGTGACATTTAAGAATAAGTAACCTCTTCCTCATATTGATGATCTGTTTGATCAGTTTCAAGGTCCTTTAATATTTGTGAATATTGATTTGAGGTTTGGGTATTACCAGTTGAGGATTAGATATTTGAATATTCCAAAGACGGCTTTCCAAACTCCATACAATCATTATGAGTTCTTCGTCATGTCCTCTAGGTTGACCAATTTCCCAATTGCATTTATGGATTTGATAATCGAGTATTTCAGTCATATCTCAACTTTTTTTCATTGTATTTATAGATGATATCTTGATTTAATCCAAGAGTAAGGTGGACCATGAGGAGTATTTGCAGATTGTACTTCAGATGTTGAGAGATATGAAATTGTATGCTAAGTTTTGCAAGTGTGATTTTTGGTAGGATTCTGTCTCTTTGTTGGGTCATGTAGTGACCAAGGATGGTATTATGCTCAATCCAACTAAGATTATAGCAATTTGTGATTGGTCTAGGACAACTTCTTCTATCAAGATTTGGAGTTTTGTTAGGTTAACAGGCTACTATCGCTGCTTTGTGGAGGGTTTTTCATCTATTGTGGATCTTTTTACCAAGTTGACTCAGGAGATTTCTTTCCAGTGGTTTGATACTTGTGAGGCGAGCTTTCAAAAGCTCAAGGATTTATTAATTTTAGCTCTTATCTTGACTTTGCTCAAGGAGGACGTGGGTTTTATCGTCTTTTGTGATACTTATAGTATTGGGTTAGGCGTAGTGTTGATGCAGAAGGGTAAGGTGATTGTGTATCCTTCTCATTAGTTGAAGCCTAATAAGAATAATTACCCTACCTACGATTTAGAGTTATGCGTGGTTGTACTTGCTTTAAGTTGTGAAAGCGCTATTTGTATGGAACCCATTGTGAGATGTTCTCAGATCACCATAGTTTTTAGTATTTCTTCACCCAACAAAATCTTAATATGAGGTAGCGTCACTGGCTTGAGTTTCTCAAGGATTATGATCTTACTATTCTCTATCATTCGGGCAAGTCTAATGTTATTGTGGATGCCTTGAGCCGAAAGTCGACTAGTATGGGTAGCTTGGTGCATCTTTTAACCCAGTAGAGGCCTTTGGACTTAGATTTCAATCTTTGGCTAACGAGATGGTTAGGCTTGATATTTTGATACCTTAATGTGTTTTGGCATTTATGAAGGCTATATCTTCTTTGATAGAGCTCATTAGTTTGATTATGCTAGTTTGTGAGTGATTTGGGATAATGTGTTTGTGGCAAGGCTAAGGAAGCCTGGTGAGTGGTGAATTTACCACTCATTTGCACTCAACATTCATGCACATTGCCATGATTTAAATGTATAAATGAGACATGTATGATTAAATGCACTAATATCCATATTTTACAGGCATATAAGTTATAAGATGGAAAGATATAGACTTGAGCTAAAAAGGTTGCAAAGAGAGAAAAGAAGTGTAGCTAGAAGACCTAGAGCAGAAACGGGCCTCAGTTACCACGATCGTAGTCTGAGGGTTACAATTGCGACCAATCAAGACAGGTCAATATACCGCAATCGCGAGTGCTAACCGTGGTCTAGCAGGTTTAATGATCAAGGAAAGTTCAATTAAAATATGTAGCTGATTCCAATTCCCATATAAGGCACAATTCTTTTTCCCTTAGGACATTATGCAAGAGAGAAGGATTGAAAATTTAAAAAAAAAAAAAAAGGTTAACCCTAGCATTTGGGGAAATATTTGTGTAGTTAAAATTCCAAGTGGAAATTGGTGAAAATCAAGTGTAAAGTGAAGATTTTATTTATCCTCCATTGTTATGGATACCATGAATGAATTTTTTGGTATATTTCTTATATTTTATTACATGAGTAGCAAAACTCTTTATTCTTGGGATTATATTGCACTAAGGTGCAATTGTGTTTGGGTGATGATGTGTTTGTGTAATTTTTAGTTGTTGATTATGGATTCCATTATTGCTTGGTTTAAATAAGCTGGGATTTATGGGTGAAAACCCCAAATACCCAAAAATGGGTTTGTTGGGTGAAAACCCCAAACTCTCGAAAGCTCTCATCATTCTTGAAAAAAGGGATGTGGGTTAACTTTTGGGAACCCATAGCTTCCTTGAAAGACGGCTATAGGGGGACAAAGCAATAGTGGACAATTATGAATATATCTTACTTTCCTTTGCCATCTTCAAAATAAGGGTAGATGGAGAGTAGGTTATGTCATGGGCATCTTTCTAGAAATAAGGATGTCCAATTGGGGTTTTGGGTATCTTTTACTGATACACTCGTTAGGTACTCTAAAGAGTCAAGTAGTGACATCCTTGAAGCCATGTTGATAAACTAGCCTCAAGGACTTTTAACCTAGGCTACCAGGTTATCAACAGTTAGAACTTATTCCAAACCATCATGATCCCATGCACAACTTTCCCTTGGGTAGACATAATCCCGATATCCCTCCAAAGATTGAATTCTAAAACAAAAGTATTATTGTAGTGTGTCGCATGACTTGATAACGCCCCCCCACCCCGCGCGTTTTATATTATGTGTTTTTTATTGCATACACTTCGGGTATCTTTTTAGTAATCTTGACACTCATAGGACTCGAAATCTAAATCTTGCTCCTCGTGGATTCGACCTCAACAAAAGATGAGCTATTGACAACAACCGCCCTCTACCACTTTAGATGGTATAGGTGAGCGTTATCAAAATAACACCATTATCGGGGAGTGAAATATAGATTTCACTTATACGGTGTGAGTTTTACTTGAATATACCTATGGTGATTTTGATTTACTTTCCTTGTTGTTTTTTATTTTTGATTAAGTAATCATTATCCCTTCAGAATAATCTTGATTTGGGATGCCTTGGATTATCTTGGCTCCGAAGAGCATAAGAATGTTATCCGCATCCCCTCCACCCCCACCCTCCAAGGGAAATGGAGTATTTTATGTCACAAGCATAATGCTATAATTGTTGATATGAGTAAGATCATGACCATGAAGGTTTTTTAGTATTTTGAATGCAACCGAGGGTGTGTAAAATTTGAAGTGTGAAGATGGGCCTTGCAATGCACAAGGCCGCCCCAAACACACCTATAGGTACCTTTTGAAGCCTTTTTCATTAAAGGGTCTTTTAGTCTTTTGTCTCTTATTTTTGTAATGTAATATAAATAGAACCTTGTAGGGTTTTTAGTCTTTAGTTGTTGAATGTTAAAAAAAGAACCATCTCTTAGAGTGAGAGAGAGTCCAACCGTAACTAGGGACATATACAAGTGTGGAATCACTTGTGTGTTGCATTTAGCTTGATACCTTGGTTCTTGGGTGGTGGACGTCTCTCTTTTGTCAAGTGTAAGAGTCAGGTCTTTGTTGAGTGTAGTGTTAAGGGTCCAATAGTTGAATATGCTCTTCGGTTCTTAATATTGTACCAACCATTGGTCTATCTTTCTATCTTTTGTTCATTGTAATTGTTGGTTCTTGTCATTATTAATGTAGCCCGTGACTTTTTGTTGTTGTAATCTTTTTGTTCTTCATTTTTATTGTGGTTAATATTGTTTAGGTTGTTGGCTGCCATAGGTGTAAAAACACCCTATTATCTTGCAGTCTTGTTGTGCTCTTGAATTCGAGAGTGGCCACCGAAGAGGTCCACGGTTTTCTTGAACTTGTGGACTAATTTTGGTGTGTGTTTCGTGCCTCCCTTGTCATTCTTGTATCATTTGGTATCAAATCTTGTGGTTGATATTGTTCCTACAAGATCAATCTTAGGCTTGCTTGTTAGAAAAAGTCAAAAAAAAGAGAGAAAAGTTGTGTTCTTAAAGTTTTTCTTAGCCGGGAGTGTATTCCTTGTTGTTGTTGTTTTGGCTGAGAGCTTTGTCACTAGATCTTGGTATAT
The DNA here is from genome assembly GCF_002878395.1 of Capsicum annuum. Lineage (NCBI taxonomy): Eukaryota > Viridiplantae > Streptophyta > Magnoliopsida > Solanales > Solanaceae > Capsicum > Capsicum annuum. Next base: position 29,957,979 of record NC_061112.1, on the reverse strand, counting down.
TTTTTGCTTTTTTTAGTTGTTTCTAAGTGTTTTACTTCTTGTTTACTAGCACTTGATTCTAGATCTAAAACTTGAGCTTGAATTTTAAAAGTGTTGTTGTGGGACAAGCTGTGAACCGTATGTTGATATTGTTGTTATAACTTGGCCGAAGGTGACCTTGTAGTTGGACATTGGACTTATTCTTGTTATTCTTCACCATTTCATCTTTTTTTAACACAAGAAAAGTGAACTTTAAATCTACAAAAGGTGAAAGACAAGTTGTAGTAGTTGTTGGTGAAAGGACTTGTTCACATCACTCATAGACTTGACATCAACTTTTTTTTCAACCACTTTTTCATATTTCAAGGACCTTGTTTTGTGGAACAAGTACAAGTCAAGTCTCACTTTCTGAGATTTGGATTTGAAAAGGGTTCAAGACTTGTGTTTTCCCTCCCAAAACCAATTGTCTTCCATTCCAAAATTATAAGGACTAAAAAATTTCAAGAATGGTGATTAAAACTTGTGGGATCGTGGCCAATTAAGAGGTGACACATCATCAAATTACTGTTCACATGACAAATTTTGATCTTTTAGTTTCATTTTGTGCCTTTAGTTTCGTTTGTTGATTCCAAATCTAACTTACAAGCTAGTACTAGATTGTAAGTTAGTTTTGAAACTGTTCTTTGCATTTACGTTCCTTTGTGTGCTTTATTCTCTTGAGTCGTTGAAAATTCTTGGTCCACCTTTCAAGCACAGAATACAATCAAGCTTGTCACACTTGTGTGTTTGAGTGAAAAAACCCGAGAGGTAAAGAACTAAGAGAGAGTGTGAGGACCTTTCTTTTACAACTAGCTCTTTTATTGTTTGTAGGTGTTTTCTTAAGTACATTTCAATGGAGGGAATGACCTCCCAAACCGTGGGCAACAATGATACCAATATCCTCATGGATTCTATTGAGGGCCTCAACCGCACTTTGGAAAGAATGAAAGTGAGTCTTGGGAAGATAAAAATGGATGTGTCTTCGATGAAAAGAAATGTAACATTGTTAAAAGGGGATGTATCTACTATGAGTGGGAGGTTGGAACGAGTGGAAAGCCAAAAGAGCCGTCCCTCTCGAGTGGAAAGAAAAAGGAGCCATCCCTCTACTCCTCAACACTATCATGTGTCCTCGAGTGGACATGATCAAAACAATTTCCCTACCATCTCACCTGAAATGTTACACCAAATGATCAATCCATCAAGACAATCACCAGATACTTCCCAAAGCCAACAGTTTGATAGATCAACCTACCCTCCACTTCACCAAGTCCAACAAGAAGGATTTGTAACCTAAATACCAACACCAAACCCGATCCCTTCACTTAACCAAAGGCCTCACATTCCAATCCAAACTCTACTAAACCAAAGGTCTTACTTTCCATTAAATCCAAATCCACTTAATCTAAATCAACCCAACCGTATAGAGAGATATGGTAGGGAAAAACAACATGGGGGTTATGTATCTTATGGTGATATTTACTTAAGGGAAAAATAGCTGAGGGGTATACGTGGGGAGTTAGGCCGAGAGGTGAGAGATGGCTACCTAAGCCTGAGATGTAGGTCTCAATTCCATCAAAGTGAACCTTCTCACTTTCAAAGGTGAGAGAGACCCTGAAGCCTACCTTGCATGGGAGTCATCTTGTGATAAGATCTTCCAGCTTAATTATATCACCAAAGAAAAGAAAATTTATTATGCTATAGCTCACTTCAAAGGGTATGCTAATACATGGTGAGAGTATGTTAAACGGTTTGGGAATGAGATGATTGGGGGACAACCTCCTCCTTGCTTTCGATTGAAGAACCTTATCTGGCAAAGATACTTGCCTAAGACTTATAGACATGAGCTCCTTGCAAAATTGTACAGTTTGAGGCAAGGAAGCAAGATTGTCATGGCTTACTACGATGAATTTCAACAATTGATGTTGAAACTAGATCACCGGGGAGAACTAGTGAGTTATGAAATCATGCGCTTCAAAGTCAATTTGAACAATGACATCTCCACTTACATGACACTTCATAAGTTCGATACTATTGATGGAATCTTCCAAGAAGCATGGGAGGTTCAAAGGGAGCTTAAAGAAAGCTCATTCATGGTTGTCCAAATCGAGAGCACCAAGGCTGTCCCAAAATAGTCCCCAAGGTATGAAGGTAAACCAATTTCCACTTCCGATTCCAAGGGATTTCAATGCTTCAAATGCCAAGTGTGGGGGCACAAGGCTAGTGAGTGTCCAAACTGGAGGAACGTAATCGTAAGAAAGGGAAAATTATACTATCTTGGGGAAAAAATGCTAATTGAATCAGCTGAGATTGATGGAAAACCTCAATATGGAGAGCAAGAAAGGTTAAAATGCAAGGTGAGGAAGATGGAGAAGATGTGTGGCCACATAAAGGAGATTGTGAAGTGCCTCTCTAAAAGAGGTGAGGTCGTGAATTTGTGGGAAAATTCCTATCAAGATGGAGAGGATAATATGATTACAATTATGACCATGAATGATTTTTGAGTATTTTGAATGCAACAGAGGGTGTGTGCAATTTAAAGTGTGAAGATAGGCCTTGGAGGGCACAAGATCGCCCCAAACACACCCATGGGCACCTATTGAAGCCCTTTCCATTAAATGGTCTTTTAGTATTTTGTCTCTTATTTTTGTAATGTAATATAAATAAAACTTTGTAGGGTTTTTAGTCTTTAGTTGTCGGATGTTAAAGAAAGAACCATCTCTTAGAGTGAGAGAGAGTCCAACCGTAACTAGGGCCATATACAAGTGTGGAATCACTTGTGTGTTGCATTTAGCTTGATACCTTTGTTCTTGGGTGATTCACACATCTCTTGTGTCAAGTGTAAGAGTTAGGTATTTGTTGAGTGTGGTGTTAAGGGTCCAAGAGTGGAATATGCTCTTGGTTTCTTAATATTATACCAACCATTGGTTTATCTTTCTAGCTTTTGTTCATTGTAATCGTTGGTTCTTGTCATTACTAATGTAATCCATTACTTCATGTTGTTTTAATCTTGTTGTTCTTCATTTTTATTGTGGTTAATATAGTTTGGGCTGTTCGACGCCATAGGTGTAAAAACACCTTATTATGTTGCATTCTTGTTGTGTTCTTTAATCCAAGAGTGGTCACCAAAGAGGTCCACAGTTTTCTTTAACTTGTGGACTAATTTTGGTGTGTGTTTCGTTCCTCCCTTGTCTTTCTTATATCAATTTCTTCACTTGAAGGGACTTTTTGGTGGTCAAGCCCATGAGGACCTGAATTTTCACTTGAAGAACTTTGTAGAAGTTTGTTCCCTCTTTAATATTGCACACATATTTTAAGAGTCCATCCGATTGTGCCTTTTTTTATTCTCTCTAATGGGAAGGGAGATGCTATTACTAAGATCTTTGTCCTTCGGTTCCATCACCTCATGGATAAGTCTTATGGAGGCACTCTAAATTCAATACTTCCTACCTTCAAAGATGTTACAATTATGAGATGTAATCATTAACTTTCATCAATTCCATAAAGAACCGTGGTATAAAGCTTAGGGAAGATTCAAGGAAAAGCTCTTGAAATGTCCTAACCATGAGATGAAAGAGAATATGCTTATCCAAATCTTCTATAGAACATTGGACCAACTCAACAAAGTTATAGTGAATAATGCATCCGGTGGATCACTCATCAAATCATCATATGGGGTTGCATCAAAGGTGTTAGATCAAATAGCAAATTTATCTGAGGGTTGGGACATGATGGATGTCGAGGTAGATGTGAGGGATACCTCCTCATCCTTTGTGTGCCAAATGGAAAAGGTCAAGAGGAGGAAAAATATTAAAACATTATCAAGGTAATGTCATACCTTGATCTCCTTATGAATCATATGTTGGGAGCCCCAATTGGAACCATAAATGTGATAAATGCAATAGAGGATAAGCCATATGAAAGTGCGGGAGGGAGATAGTTGATGATAAATTAAGTGTGTTTCCTAAATATATGGAGGATTCCCACCTTGCCCCTCAATGGAAAGGCGGGAATCAAGGTCGGAACCATAAAAGTCAAAGCATAACATAATACAAAAATAAAGGGTGCATCAATGAAGAAATTTTTGCTCGGATCTTGATTTGTGTTGAGGGGACTGACAAAATGGTGCAAGAAATTAGAAGTGATTTATCCATGATCCACCAAATGGTTGAGTCTCACTCAACCTTCATCCAACAACTAGAGTCAAGGTGGAATCAAATAGCGGTGTATCTCATGGAGAAGCAAAGTGAAGAAATGCCAAATAGGTAGGTAACAAATGCTATGAGCACCCACGATGGAAAAGGTTTTGGAAATAGCATAGAGCTTGAAAACTCAGATGGAAAAGAAGAGGATGATCAAACAAAGGCAAAGATAAAGAGGTCAAATAATGATGAGCCAAAACCAAGTGGGATTGTGTTCGAAAAGCCAAAGGTAAATGAGTGATGACTCCATGCCATTAATCAAGACTCCTCCCCTTTCCCTAAAAGATACTCACCGAATGGAGAAAATACAAGGTTCAACAAACTCTTTGATAAATTTAGTACCCTATCCATAAATATTCCTCTAGTTGAGGCTTTGCAAGTAGGGCTGGGCATTCGGTTTGTTTAGTATGATAGTTTAATATCAATTCAATTTTTCTATTTTTGGATTGAAAAAAATGACAACCGCACCCAAAAAAAAATAAATTCGGTTTGGTTCGGTTTCTACAAATTCAGTTTGGTTATTTCGAATTTTTATTTCGGTTTTGAAGATTAAAGTAGTGAACCTCTCTTTGTTATGACTGGACATTTAAAATTAATAATTTAAAAAAAAATTCAAACCTATTTTTCATTCCCAAATATAAATAATTCAGCATGGATGAAACTAAATAATATAACTGTAAGTTTAACATAATATATAACTTCATTATGCATAAGTTTGCATAAATAGTCAGAACTCTGAAGAGTGGTCGCTGCCGGAAAGACCACATTCGGCACTGCAGGCTGCAGCCCAGAATGGCCGTTTGGTCACCGGCTCTGGTGTTATTGTACAAACGATGATCTCGCCAGCGGTCTATGGTTCGATCAATTGTTCGACTATTGGATTGATGTATGTTGTTAGTTCTTTATGGTGTGCTATTACTTATTAGTTATTAGGGTTGCTATTATATATTAAATATCATATATATACATATATATATATATAATAAAATATATATAATTAATTATTTATAGATTTTGGTTAATCAGTTTATCCGAATCATTTTTTTGAAAAACCAAAAATAGAACCATTTAATCAAATTTCAAAAATTGAAAATCGAAATTAATCCAAAAAATCAAACCAAAATTAAAATTTAGATTTGGTTTTTTGGTTTTTTCGATTTAAACCAAATATGCCCAGTCCTATTTGCAAGATATGTTGGGGTATGCAAAATTTATGAAAGATTTGATATCTAAGTAGCGCCATGTGGAGGATGAAAAGATAGAAATAGCACATCATTGTAGTGCCATCATGTCAAGCATGTAAACTACCCCAGTGCTTTTACGATTCCATGCACCATCGGGTTGTTCAAATTCATGAAAGCATTATAAAACCTTGGAGCAAGTGTAAATATAATGTCATATGTCGTATTCCACAAGCTCGAATTGGCAAAACTGTATACCACAATGAAATTGCTCATGGCCGACCATTCTATCAAGAAGTCAATCGGAGTTTTTCATGATGTTTTAGTCAAAGTTGACAAGTTCATCTTCCCGGTCGATTTTTGATCTTGGATTGTGTAATGGATATTGAAGTTCTTATAATTCTCAGGAGGCCATTCTTAGCTATCGAAAAGGCCTTGGTGGATATAGAATCTGACATGATGAAGTTTTGGTTGAATAATGAGGAGGTGTATTTCATCATATGTAAATCCATGAAGCAACCGATGGACTTACAAGTCATCTAGATAATTGATGTAATTGATGGGGAGGTGAAAAATAATGTTGATGTAAGCTTGTTGGATGACCCTTTGGTAGGAGTTATGGAATTGCAAAATGGAAGAGGTGGAAGAATTTGATGAGATGGTTGCATTTTTAACGGGACTTGGATTCTATACCAAGAACCCGGTAAAGTTGGACCTTGATCTTAAAAATTGTGAGAGCCCACCCACAAAACCATCCATTCTCGAGCCATTATAAATTGAACTAAAGCCTTTGTCACCCCATCTTAAATATGTGTTCTTGGAGGACGGAGACATGTTACCCATCATCATTGCAAGTGACCTTGATCCCTCTCAAGTGGAAGCTTTGAAGCTGGTGGTGAAAAGGTATATCCGAGCCATTGGATGGACAATTATGCACATCATAGGGATAGCCCTCGGCATTTGTTCCCACAAAATCAAGCTAGAGTAAAATTATGTACCAAGTGTGGAGCATCAAAGGAGGCTAAATCAACCCATGCAAGAGGTAGTAAAGAAAGAGATCATAAAATGGCTTGACGCGGGAGAAATTTATCCTATATCAAATAGCACTTGGGTGAGTCCGGTACAATATTTCCCAAAGAAAGGTTGAATTACGATGGTTGATAATGAAAAGAATGATCTTATTCCTATCCAATCGTTCACTGGGTGGTGGGTATGTATGCATTACCAAAAGTTAAATTCATGGACCGAAAAAGACCATTTTCCGATGACTTTTATAGACCAAATATTGTATAGGTTGGTCGTTTGAGGATAGTATTTCTTCTTAGACGATTATTCGGGCTACAATAAAATTTGTATCTCCCCGGAGGACGAAGACAAAATGACTTTTACTTACACATATGGGATATTTGCATTCAAGCAAATGCCCTTTGGGTTATGCAATGCCCAGTCAACCTTCTAATGTTGCATGTTGTCAATCTTTATGGATATGGTCGAAGACTCAATGGAATTTTTATGATGATTTCTAGGTGGTAGGGAACTCTTTCAACTCATGTCATGAGCACCTAAGCAAGGTGCTTGAGAGATGCGTAGAAACCAACCTTGTCCTAAATTGAGAAAAATATCATTTCATGGTCAAGGAGGGTATTGTATTGGGCCACAAAATATCAGGGAAAGGTATACAAGTCTATCAAGTAAAGGTAAAGGTAATTGCCAAGTTACCACACCCCATTTCCTTAAAGGGGGTTCGAAGTTTTCTTGGACATGCTGGATTTTATTATTGTTTTATCAAGGATTTCTCCAAAATATCTCATCCTATGTGCAAACTCCTTGAAAATGAAACGAAATTCGACTTTGATGAGGCATGCTTAAAATCCTTTGAACATCTTAAGGCATTGCTTATTTTGGCCCCCATCATTGTGGCCCGGGATTAGTCATCTCATTTTAAAGTAATGTGTGATACTAGTGGGATTGCATTGGGTGTGTTAGGTCAACAGTAGGAGAAACTCTTTCATCCTATATATTATACAAGAAAGACCTTGAATGATGCTGAACTCAACTACACCATTATCGAATAAGAGTTGTTGGCGGTTGTGTATGCTTTTGAAAAATTTTGCACCCACTTGAAAGGCAAGAAAGTAGCGGTGCACACGGATCATGCCGCCCTTAAATACCTCATGTCAAAGAAGGAAGCAATGTCGCGCTTAATTATATGGATTTTGATCTTGCAAGAATTCAACTTTGAGGTAAAGGATTGAAAGGGGTACGAAAACCAAAAAGCCAACCATCTATTGCATGTTGAAGGTAACCATGTGATAGGGAACTCACTAAGAACACACAAAAATGGAAACTTAAAGGAAAAAATCATCAAGCACACAAAGAGAAAACAACACACTAAAAAGGAGACAAAGAAGAAGATTGCATAAAAAGTAAAGATAGATAGAGAGATCTTTACTCCTACCAATGATTAGCACTAGAAGGTGTATCAAACCTTCAAACACACCTCACCAATAGAAGCTCAAACCTTCCTCTTAGATGGACCAAAGGACTCACACTTCCTCAAGTTCACCTTTCTTGCCAAATTCCCAATATAAGTGAAAACTAATTTCAAATGCATTCAAGGAGCTAATTTCGGTTTAAGAGAAACAAATAGAAGACTAAAGCTAAAAACTATGAGCAATATTCAATGCAATTCAAAAACTAAAGAAAACAATGAAGAAATGGTCTATTTATACTATTACATGCCAATTGACAAAACTACCCTTAATAAACTAAATAGAATAAGTGCCTCTTGGATGTTGGAATGTAAAGTGAAAATTCCAACTTGCCCCTTGTAGAATGTAGACTTTTCAAAGCTCATCTCCAAAAATTAAGACATTTCCACCCTTGGCCGAATACATAACATCCTCACAAGCCTTCAAGTGCATGAACAAAGCTTGGAGTTGTTGAAGTTCCTTAGCTTGACTTTGGGTGAAAGGTCTTGGCTTGGAAATTGTATCATCCTCTCCATCTTGAAGAGAGTTTGTCCTCAAAATTTTAGCTTCATCATCATCAAGAATATCCATGGGTGAAAGATCACAAAAATTGAAAGTGGAATGTACTTAATAATCCGAGGGTAGATCAATTTGGTATGCATTGTCTTTGATCCTTTTAAGCACTTGGAAGGGTCCATATCCCCGAGGCATAATATTGGCTTTCCTTTGATTCGGAAACTGCTCCTTCCTTAAGTGTACCCATACCCAATCTCCGGGTTCAAGCACAAGCCTTCTTCTCCCCTTGTTCACCCTTTTTGCAACCTCTTAGTTCTTCTTTTCAAGATATATCTGCACCTTCTCATACATTTTATTCATTGCCACGGATATTTTGTTGACATCTAAGCTATTCACAAGTTCACTAGGCAAAGGATTTAAATCCAAAGGGGTAAGGGGGTTCATGCCATAGACACACTCAAAGGGAGTCATTCTCGTACTTGAGTGAACCACCCTATTGTATGCAAATTCCACCAAAGGTAGGTGGTCCTCCCATGAAGTCATTTTACCTTTAACCATAGTTCATAGCATAGAATCCAAGGTCCTAATTACTACTTTTGTTTGGCCATCATTTTGTGGGTGGCAAGAGGTTGAGAAAAGCAACTTCGTACCAAGCCTACCCCACATGGACTTCTAAAAAAGACTTAGGAACTTTGAGTCCCTATCACTCACTATAGTCTTTGGGATCCTATGAAGCTTTATAATATATCCAACAAATAAAGAAGCTACACTAGGGGCATCCTCGGTTTTGGCACAAGGAATGAAGTGAGCCATTTTGGAGAATCTAGCAATGACAACAAAAATACTATCTCGACCCTTTCTAGTCCTTGGAAGCCCCAAAACAAAGTCCATGGATATATCTAACCAAGGGCTAAGTGGAGTGGGAAGTGTGGTGTACAATCCTTGAGATAGGAGGCGAGATTTCGCACTTCGACAATCCATGCATTGGCCATTCTTAGCAATATCTTTGCACATTTTTGGCCAATAAAATTGCTCCTCTAAGATACCGAGGGTTTTATCAACCCTAAAATTCCCCATTTGGCCACCATCATGTGCCTCTCTCACAAATAATTCCATCAATGAACTAGAAGGAACACACAGTCTCTTTACTTTGAACAAATAACCATCAAATCGAGAGTAGGAGGAATTGTCATTCTCTTTGAGCCATCGGTCCCTTCTCTATTCTTCATATTCCCTATAAATAGGAGAAAATATAGGATCCTCGAGATACAACATCCGCAAGATCTCAAACCCCATCATCTGCAAAGACAAAGTTATAACAAGCACATGCTTTCTAGACAACGCATCGGCTACCACATTTTCCTTCCCCCTTTGGTAATGGATTACATAAGGAAAAGTCTCAATGAATTCAATCCACTTAGCATGGTACCTATTAAACTTGTCTTGGCTCTTAAGGTGTTTCAATGATTCATGATTCATTCGTATCACAAACTCCTCAGGCCATAAATAATGTTGTCAATTACCCAAGGCTCTAACAAGGGCATACAACTCCAAATCATAAGTCGAATAATTAAGAGTTGCCCCTTTGAGCTTTTCACTAAAATAAGAGACGGGCTTTCCTTCTTGCATCAAAAAAGACCCAATACCAACTTTACTTGCATCACATTCAACCTCAAACATTTTATCAAAATTGGGCAATTGCAACAAGGGAGCCAAGATAAGAAAAGCTTTCAAGGCCTCAAAAGCCTTAGCTTGATCTTCACCCCACTTAAAGGGTTGGTCCTTTCTAATAACTTTGGTTAAGGGGGCTGCTATGGAGCTAAAACCCTTACCAAACCTCTTATAAAATCTTGTAAACCCATGAAAACTTTGGATTTCTCCAATAGTCTAAGGTTCGGCCAACTTCATATAGATTCTATCTTAGATTCGTCCACTTCAAAACCCCTTGAACTCACAACAAAACCCAAGAAGACCACTTGATCAACTCCAAAAGAACACTTCTCCATGTTGGCATACAACTTCTCCCTTCAGAGCACACCAAACACAAATCTCAAATGATTCACATGTTCATCAATAGACTTACTATATACCAACACATCATCAAAGTAAACAACCATAAACTTTCCAATATAAGGCTTTGTCAAATGATTCATTAGCCTCATAAAGGTGCTAGGAGCATTTGTAAGGCCAAAGGGCATGACCAGCCACTCATATAGACCAAATTTGATCTCGAATGTGGTCTTCCACTCATCACTGGGTTGCATATAAATCTGGTGGTAGTCACTCCTAAGATCGACTTTAGAAAACACACAATCACCATGGAGCTCATCTAACATATCATCTAGCCTAGGGATAGAATGATGATACCTTATAATGATTTTATTGATGGCTCTACAATCAACGCAGATGCGCCAAGTTTCGTCTTTCTTTGGTACAAAAAGCACCAAGACAGCACACGGACTCAAACTTTCTTTGATGTAGCCTTTGTTGAGAAGCTCCTCAACTTATCTTTCAAGTTCCTTAGAGTCCGTGGGATTGCTCCTATAAGCTGGTTTGTTTGGAAGTTGTGAACCCGACACCAAATCAATTTGGTGCTCAATTCCCCGTATTGGGGGCAACCCTTGCAGAAATTCTTGAGGAAATACATCATAAAACTCCTGAAAAAACAAGTGAAATAGAAGGTGGAAGAGAAGAAGAAAAATAAAATAAATGGTTAACGTTAAGTTCATGGGCTAGTAGGAGCATAGGAGTGTCAATGTCTTGATCCTTGAACAAGTCTTTCCTCCTAGCCAACATAACCATGGGTCCTTTAGCCTTAGAACCCTTAGAATCCAAGGCCTCACCATATGATTTGGTGGAACTTGAGGCCTCACCACAAGTCACCTTCTCAGGTTCCCTTTCCTTTTTTCCTTTTTTTCTTTTTCTTTCAATTCCCTTAACTTTTGGTGCAACTCACTCACTTGAGATGGTGAAAGTGGTTAAAGTGTGAACCTTTTACAATCATGCTCAAGTGAATAATTTTTTGACCTCTCATCATGCTTGGTAGACTTGTCATATTGCCAAGGTCTACCGAGTAGTAAGTGGCACACTTTTTTGGGAATGACATCACACAAGATTTCATCTTTGTAATTTCCCACTTGCAACCAAATCAAGAATTGGCGAGTCACTTTCAATTCACCATATTTATTGATCCATTGAAGCTTGTAAGGGATAGTATATGGAGTAGTGGGGAGTTTCAAAAATTCCACTATAATGGCACTAGCTACATTGGTGCGAATCCCGCTATCAATTTCCATGGTACATACACCACCCTTGATTAGAAACTTAGTGTGAAATAAATTTTCTCTTTGGCTCGGATCATCAAGTGCCTTACTCACCATGGCCTTTCTCACTACATAGTTAGGAATTTGACACTCTCCATATTGTGGCCAAGCTTCTTCTTGTTCTTCATATTCTTCATTCTCAACATCAACTAGTAACTCTCCATCTTGAGGTTCAACCTCATTATAATTCTCAGATTCAATCACCACTTCATCTCCTAAGTAGTATATCTTCCCCTATCATAAAATCATATTTCTCTAATTTTGGCATTCACTTGCTCTATGCCTCCAACCATGGCACTTAAAACATTGAAAACCCTTAGATAAGGGAGGAAGGGCATTCGGCTTCACCTCCAACTTTGGATTTTGGTATGACACTTGATTGGTTGAGATCTGAGAAGAAGAATATGAAGAAGATTTATTCTTGTTCCAACCCAAAGTCAAAGGACTTACCTCTTTATTTCTCATTAAACCTGAACCTTGTTTGACTTTAAGCTTATAAGCCGACCTTTCTTTGTTCTCTTTTTCAATCTTCATGGCCACTTGGAAGACTTTAACCACGGTTCCAAACTTGTGAAGAGTCAAACGGGAGGATATGTCCTTGTTCATCCCAACCTTGAAGCGGATAACATCATGTTGCACTTGTTCACCTCTATGGTCAAGTTTAAAGACAAGTTGCTGAAATTCATCATAATAGGCCATGACACTCTTGCTTCCTTGCTTTAGATTGTAAGGCTTGGCAAGGAGTTCATGTCTATAATGCTCTGGTACGTATCTTTCTCTCATAACTCTCTTCAACATCTCCTAAGGAGGTGGTTGGCCACCAACCAATACATCATTAAATTTTTTGGTATAATCCCACCAATTGTTTGTATATCCTTCAAAGTGAGCAGTAGCATAGAAAATTTTCTTTTCTATGGAAAGTTCATTCACTTGAAAAATCTTCACAAGATAAGTACACTTCCATATCACTCTCACCTTTGAAAATTGGGATGCCAACCTTGATTAAGTTAATGCCAATGTCTTAGATTCTTTGATGATCAACATGGTCTTGTCTTGCCTCATGCCCTCGGAATCTTCCATAATGCTCTCTTTGATCATGTCTTTCCCTCATTTCATCCTCAAACCAATAGTCATCATGGCGAACACCATAACTTTCTTTCTCCCCTTTACCATAATCTTCAATTTGGATGGGTGGGTTTCAAATTTGGGGTCTTTGGGGAGGTGGGTTTGTTCTTTGATTATTTGGTACTTGAACTTATGGCAATGGATATGGTGGAGGATAAGGTATTTGGTAAGTAGTATTTTGTGGAGGTATTTGGTTATGTGGAGAAGTTAGTCTTTGGTCAAAGGGATTTGGCACTTGTAGGTTTGGTTTTGGTGGTGAAGCTTGAGTTTCAAGTCCTTCTTGTTGGACTTAGTTCATTTGGGGATGTAGTGGCCTTTGTAGGTTTCGGTTAGGAGAGGTTTGGGTATGGTTTAGTGGCTGTTTTTGTGGATCTTTTGGAGGGTAAAGCATTTGGTGGAGAGTTTCTGGTGTCATGGTCATGGAGGAGTTGTTGGCTTGGACACTTGACGATGCATGGTAGGGATTAGGAGTAGAAGGTCATGAGTTCCTCCTAATTTCAACAAAATCAAGCCTTCCACTAAAATTGGACATTTCACTCCTCATAGCATCGAAGTTACTCCTCAAGGCATCATTATCACTCTTCATATCTCTCCTCAAAGCATTCATATCACCCCTCAAAGCATCATTATTACCCTTCATTTCTCAGGAAAAGGCCTCAAACCAAGCCATCAAGACTCCCATAGCATCATTTCCCAAAGATTGGGGTGTGGTGCCTTCGGATTCCATGAAAATAGTACCTAACAAAAGCAAAAAATGGCAAATACAAATCTACAAAATGAATAAACACGTTAGTTCAAATAAAGACTCACTTCACACACACTCAACCTCACCCCACACTTGGCTTCACAAGTGTTGGATAATTCGCAATACTTGGGAACTTACTTGAGTAGTGATAAGCTTTGGTCTGGAATTTATCTTTTCTTGAAATGACTCAAATAAGTGATGCACGCACTTGAACCAATCAAATCACTACGACTTTAAAATGAGAAAAGCACATACAAAATTGAAGACACGAATTAAATGAACTCTAGACTAATTATCAATCTAGTAGCAACTTACTAGCTTTTAATTAGGGATAGAAAAAACAAAATTAAAATTAGAAACAACAATTAGAAACTAGGAAATCTACTTAGGAACTCAATTTGGCCGATTGGCTAGTGATGATGTGACATTCAAATATTGGACGTGGTTTTCGAAATTTAAATCCCAAATTTTCTTCAAATCTCGGCCTATACCTTAGGGAAGAAGAGAAAAATGCTTTGGGAGGAAAAAAACAACAAGTTTGGAGCTCTTTCAAAGCTCCATTTGAATTCAAAAGATTGGTCCCCCCCCCCTTTGTACTTGGATTGTACTTGATTTCTACTTGGTTGTCTCCTTTGTTTTCTTCCTTCTTTTGGATGACAATGAATATGCCAAAGAATATTCTTCCACAAAAACCAAGTACAATCTCTTTCCTCTCTTTTTTTGGATCAAACACCTTCCTTGAACATTCTTCTTCAACAAGATTTGATGAACATAGAAGAACAAGATGAATATTCAAGGGTTGACCAACGTTTGACCTTCACTCAAATGAACCCTAACCTTCAATTTTTTTATATATCTAGATTCCTTAGGCCAAGATGAACTCAAATATCACAATATCAGAAACAACCACCGTCCAACACTACAACACCACACGGATCTATCTACTTTAGAGCTTCAAGATGACATATCCATGGTGGATCTAGCTCAAAATCGCCCAAATCTTGTTCCAAGAGTAGATATAGACTCCTTAGGTGCTAGGGAGCAAGGATATAGCACTTGAAACCAACAAAAAACAATAAAATTTAGTAAATCTAACTTTTAATTCATGGATCTACTACAAACAACAAGACAACACAATTGTTTTGAGATTTTCATATTTTTTGACTCTTTTTTGTTGATATTTTCTTAATAAGGACACTAAAATCAAGATTTAGATATGTAGGAACACCCATAAACAAGGCTTTGATATCAAATAATAGGGAACTAACTAAGAACACACAAAAATGGACACTTAAAGGCAAAAATTAGCAAGCACACAAAGAGAAAACAACACACTAGAAAGAAGATGAAGAAGAAGATTGTATAAAAAGTGAAGATAGATAGAAAGACCTTTACTCCTACCAATGATTAAAACTAGAAGGTGTATCAAACCTTCAAATACACCTCACCAATAGAAGCTCAAACCTTCCTCTTAGGTGGACCAAAGGACTCACACTTCCTCAAGTTCACCTTTCTGGCCAAATTCCTAATACAAGTGAAAACTAAATTTCAAATGCATTCAAGGAGCTAATTTCAGTTTAAGATCTATAACAAGAAGACTAAAGCTACAAACTATGAGTAATATTCAATGTCATTCAAAAACTAATGAAAAGAGCGATGAAATGGTCTATTTATACTATTACATGCCAATTGACAAAACTACCCTTAATGAACTAAATAGAATAGGCGCCTCTTGGATGTTGGAATGTAAAGTAAAAAGTCTAACTTGCCCTTTGTAAAATGTATACCTTTCAAATCTCATCTCCACAAATTAAGACATTTCCTCCCTTGGCCGAATACATAACATCCTCACAAACCTTTAAGTGAATGAACAAATCTTAGAGTTGTTGAAGTTTCTTAGCTTGACTTCAGGTGAAAGGACTTAGCTTGGAACTTGTATAATTATGAAAGGCATGGAGAAATTGAAATTAATGACACTTTTCCCAATGAATTAGTCATGTCTATTGTTATAAAAAGTGCATCGTGGTATGCCAACTATATAGCAAGTGGTGTACATCCTGAGGGGATTAGCTACCATTAAAAAAAGTTGTTATTGTTTGATGCAAAGAGATATTTTGGGATGAACCATTCCTATTCCAAGAATGCGTAGATGGTGTGATAAGGCGGAGCATTATGAAGGATGATATGAATGATATCCTTGAAGAGTGCCACTCCTCACTTTATGGTGGTCACTATAGAGGAATCTGAACCGCCGCCAAAATCCTTCAATGTGAGTATTATTGGCCGTCTATGCATTGAGATGCCATTGAGTGGGTAAAATTATGTCACCAATGTTAACTGCAAGGTGGTATTTAAAGAAGACATGAAATGCCTCACAAACCAAACCTCGAAGTTAAACTCTTTGATATGTGTGGAATTGACTTTATGGGCCCATTTGTGAGATTATTTAGAAACAAAAACATATTGGTGGCGGTTGATTATATTTCTAAATGGGTGGAAGCCGTGGCACTTCTGAATAATAAGAGAAAAAGTGTTACTTTCTTTTTGAATTAGCACATCTTTACAAGATTTGGAACGTCGCATGCCATCATTAGTGACGGAGGCTCACATTTTGTAATTGGGTATTCGGGGCCCTTCTTGACAAGTATGGGGTCAATCACAAAGTGGCTACCCCATATCACCCCAAAAGAGCGGCCAAGTGGAAATTTTAAACCAAGAAATCAAAGCAATACTTAAGAAGATGGTCAATATCGGCTGAACCAATTGGGCTAGGCAGCTTGATGAGGTATTTGGGCATATAGAATAGCCTAAAAAACCCTAATTGGCATGTACCCCTACCAATTTTTATTTGGAAAGGAATGTCATTTTCCCATTGAGCTTGAGCATAAAACCTTGTGGGTTTTAAAGAGGTTGAACATGAATTAGGGAGAAGCCTCCGAGGTGAGGGTCACAAAACTTCACAAGTTGAAAGATTTTGACTTAAGGCTTATGTGAGTTCTGCATTGTATCAGGATAAAATGAAGAAATGTCATGATGCTTGAATATTAAGATGGGAATTCTATGTCGGTGAGAATGTACTTCTTTACAATTCTCATTTGAAACTCTTTTTGAGGAATCTTTATTCTAAATGGTCGAGTCCATTTGTGATTCCTAACGTTTACCCTAGTGGTGCCATTGAATTGGAAGATCATGAAATAAAGAAATTTATAGTACATCGACAAAGGGTGAAGCACTACAATGTGAAAGGGCCCGTGATGTCCAAGATGGAGTTTGCTTGCTTCAAAGATGCTACGAGGTGAACAAGAAAAGTCGTGTCGTGATGTTAAATTATGTGCTTGATGGGAGGCAACCCATCCTTGACTTATTTCTTGTTTGTTTTGATGTTTTATAGGTGTTTTAACTCAAGTTTAATGTTCAGAAAAATAGGGGAAAAGCAGAGCTAGAAAATGGCAGTTGTGCAGAAAATCAAAATAGAGCAAAAATAGGAGTTTTAGCCTCAATTACCGTGATCGTGGTATGAGGGATGCAATCGTAGTAATGCAATCATAGAACTCTCCACCGTGATCACGACATCTGAAGGGTATTCTTTTTGCTGCTTAAGGAAGTCCCTTCTAACCCTAATTATTTTTAATTATGTTGTAGTAAGGACACGTCAGATCCCTAAGTTGGGGGTGTATGAGACTACCTTTGTTTTCTTTGTGCACATGATTAGGTTTGAGCCATGGATTCAAGGGAAGTCTGAGTACCCGTGGCATCGAGGTTCCATAAATATCAGAGAAATCTGAGTAATTGTGGTATATGGAATTTGGGATCGCACTTATACCTATGGCAAGGTATGAGTAGCCTATGGTTTGCCTGTTAAAGGCTAAAATATGAGACGAAGTCTTAGGTTGATACCATATTTAGTATTCATGGTTCAAATACAAAGCAAACACCCTCCTCCGATTAAAATTTTTTTAAAAATCAAGGGCATGGATATGAGCGACCTTGTAACAATTCTTCTTCTCTTTTTGTGACCCCAAAAATTTTGGCTTGTAAAAAATTGGTAGATACACCATTTTTGTCTCTAGCAAAAGGGTCAATTGGGCCTCCTTGGTGAATTTGTATGCCATGTGTGGTGAGCTTATTTGTCCAAATCTCATGTGTACTTGTACCATCTAGAACTTGCCCTATTAGTCTCTCAAGGCTAATTTTGATTGTGCTTGGTTAGGGAGATAATATTAGGCCATCTTTGTGACATAGAAGTCCACTTTAGCCTAATAAGCCTACACTAGCATAGATGTTATCCCTAGTCACCCACTTTGAGCCTTTAGACCTTTCTTTGGCAAACATATTGTAAGTCGTGAACCTTTCAATTTTTATCCCTCTTTTTAACTCTACCCTCCTTGAACTTAAAATTGTAACTTGAGGATAAAAGCCTAAGTTGGAGGTGGTGATGATTGAAAGGGGTAACTTTGGGCCACGAAGTTATAAGAGAATGCCTAAGAGCTTAATTATTGAGAACAAATGAATAAAAAAAAGGAAAGGATCCAACAAAGGAAGGAGAAGCACAGAGGGTGAAACAAAAAAAAATAAAACGAAAATGGGTGAACCAAGGAAATAAAAAGTAGGCACATGTGTAAAGAGTAAAAACAAAAGAAGTGGTCCATGATCAAAAGTTGGATGGAATAGTGTGATGTAGATGTTCAATGAGGGTATAGCCATGTTTTTCCTAAAAGATATCCTACCCTACCCCGAACCTATGTTACAAGCTCAAAAAGCCCTTTGTGATTTCCAACAAAGTATTTTCATTGTAGTGGCGATTGAAAATAGGGGCAAGCCTATGGCATGGTACTGGTTAGCATCGAGAGTTCTTTAGAGGGAGAGTGTGTTTTATACTTAAATTCCTTGTTGCAAAAGTGATGACTAGGTGTGTGGAATTTTCTTTCTTATGAGAAGGCATGCAAATAAGTCAAGGTGGGTGATTTTGTCATCTCCCACAAAATGAGGCAAAAAGGAGTATAATGTAGTTGAGATCAAAGGTGAGTCATTTCTAGAGTATTAGTGATTGTTGCATGGTTGCTCTTTAAAGTCTCTTGCATCTTTGAAAAAACACATTTTATGTTAAGGGGTGTCGTGAAAATAGTTTTACCTATGTTTGAAGAGCTAAATTATGATATTAACTAAGCTTGAAGTCATTATGATCATTGGGTAATTCAATGTGGGCACAAATATGCATAGTCTCATGGTAAGAGGTAGTGTTGCTTGAGGACAAACAAAGCTTTAAGTTTGCAGTGTTGATGAATAGTGAATTTACCACTTTAAGTTGGGGATATTGATGAGTGGTGAATTTACCACTCATTTACGCTCAACATTCATACATATTACCATGATATAAATGTATAAATGAGATATATGTAGGATTAAATGAACTAATATCCATATTTTGATGGCATATAGGTCATGAGATGGAAATATATGGACTTGAGTTAAAAGGGATCAAAAGAGAGAAAAGAAGTGCAGCTGGAAAACCTGGAGCAGAAATAGGCCTTAGTTACCGCGATTGTAATTTGAAGGCCACAACCACGACCAGTCAAGACAGGTCAATATACCGCCATCGCGAGTGCTGACCGTGATCGCGGTAGCCCTGATCGTGGACAAGTGTCAGTGATCACAGTCTAGCAGGTTTAATGATCAAGGAAAGTTCAGTCAAAATACATAGTTGATTTCAATTCCCATACAAGGCACAATTTTTTTCCCTTAAGACATTATGCAAGAGAGGAGGACTAAAAATTCAAAAAAAGAGGTGAACCCTAGAATTTGGGGAAACAATTATGTAGTTAAAATTCTAAGTATAAATTGGTGAAATGGAAGTGTAAAGTGAAGATTTTATTTATCCTCCATTGTTATGGATACTATGAATGAATTGCTTGGTATAGTTTTTTTCTTTCATTTCATGAATAGCTAAATTCTCTATTCTTGGGATTATGTTAAACTAAGGTGTTGGGTGATGATGTGTTTGTCTAATTTTTTGTTGTTGATTATGGATTCCATTATTGCTTGGTCCCCCAAATACCCATAAATAGGTTTGCTGGGTGAAAACCCTAAACTCTCTAAATCTCTCATCATTCTTCAAAAAGGGATATGGGTGAACTTTTGGGAACCCAAAGCTTCCTTGAAAGGGATATAAGGGGGCAAAGCAATAGTGGACAATTGTGAATATAGCTTACTTTCTTTTGTCATCTTCGAAATAAGGGTAGATGGAGAGTAAGTTATGTCATGGGCATCTCCCCAGAAATAGGGATGTCTATTTAGGGTTTTGGTGGCTTTTATTGATACACTTGTTAGGTTCTCGAAAGATTCAAGGAGTGACATCCTTGAGGTCTTGTTGAAAAACTAGCCTCAAGGACTTTTAACCTAGCTTACCATGTTATCAACAATTAGAAATTATACCAAACCATCATGATCCCATGCACAACTTGCCGTTGGGTATCCCATGATCCCTCTGAAAACTGAATTCTAAAACAAAAGTATTATTGTAGTGTGTCGTATGACTTGATATTGATAACGTCCTATCCCAAACAAACCCCTCTTTACATTATGTATTTTATGTTGCATACACTTTGGATATTTTTTTAGTAATCTTGACACCCATAGGATTCAAAATCTAAATCTCGCTCCTCATGGATTCGACCTTAACGAAAGTTAAGCTATTGACAATGACCACCCTCTACCACTTTAGATGGTATAGGTGAGCATTAGTAAAGCCTCACTTAACTCTGATGGTGTTTTGAGGATTGGAGGTTGAGTTTGTGTACCGAAAATGGGTGATTAGGTGAGACTGATCTTGAAGGAGGCTCATTGTTCTAGGTACTTCATTCATTTGGAGTGACCAACATGTATCATGATTTGAGAAAACACTACTAGTGGGGTGGTATCAGGAACTGTGTAGTGGATTTATAGCATGTTGTCTATGTTGTCTGCAAGTGAAGGTCAGACATTTAAGGTTTGGTGGCTTGCTTCAAAGATTACCCATTCTTTAGTGGAAGGGAGAATAGATCACTATGGACTTCGTGACTAAATTATCTAGTACTTCTCATGGTTTTGACAGCATTTGTGTCGTCGTAGATCAATTGACCAAATCTACTTATTTTATCCCTATTCAGGTTTTCTTCAGTGTTAAGAGGTTATCTCATACATATATTCGTGAGATAGTTATTGTCCATGATGTACCAGTGTTTATTATCTCAGATAAAGGTTCAGTTTTAACTTCTAACTTTTGGAAGACATTTCAAGGGAAATTAGGTACCCGAGTTGTTCTTAGCACTACTTTTTACCCCTAGACTAATGGTTAGTCAGAGCAAACTATTCAGGATGATATGCTATATGCTTGTTTTTGGACATTGGGGGCCAGTGGGAGCAGCATTTAGCCTTGGTAGGGTTTGCGTATAATAATAGCTACCATTCGAGTATTGAGATGGCACCTTTTGAGGCCTTATATGGTAGTAGTTGTCACTCTATGATTGGCTGGTTTGAGATTTCTAAGATCGGACCTTGAGGTATGAACTTTCTTCATAAGTCTCAGATCAAAGTATGGGTCATTCAGGATAGACTTCGAGCATATCAGAGTAGGCAAAAGTACTATTCAAATTGTAGGGTACTATGCAGATTGTAGACTTCATGCCTTGATATTAAGTGTTGGTGATAGAGTCTTCCTTTGTGTATCACCCATGAAGGGCGTAATAAGATTTGAGAAGAGGGGAAAACTTAGTCCCATGTATATCAGGCCATTTGAGATTCTTTTGACAATTAGGGATATAGCTTACAAGTTAGCATTTCCCCTAGACTTTTCAGTTATCTATCCAGTTTTTCATGTATCTATACGATGGAGTTATATCCTGAATGATTCTCATGTCATTCATTGGGACACAGCGCAGTTAGATGAGAGGTTGTCCTTTGTTGAGGTATTGGTCTCCATTTTAGCCCAGGTGTTAGGAGATTGCATTGTAGAGATATTTTAGTGGTTAAGGTCCAGTGGAGACACTATTCTATAAATGAGGCTGCTTGAGAGTCTAAGCCTAATATGCATAGTTGTTATCCCTAGCTTTTCACTAATTCAGGTATTTTCCTTGCCTTTAGTTTGGGGATGAACCAAATTTTTAGTAGTGGATATTATGATGACTTAATTCTGTGATTTGACCATTTTACCATTGTAACACCCCAAGATCCCATCCCAAGACGTCACACGGTGCTTAAGCCCACACTCGACCTCAAGCTAACCCTCTGAGCCTGTCAACACCTCTATAACTCACTATGACAATAATCAAGCTGTAATAAAGAAGAAGAATCATGTCATGAACATACTGGAATATAAAGAAATACTATCCTGTACAATCAAAATACTGAAGTTCTGTACATACTGGTACTCTAGTATGACAAAGCCTCTACTACATAAGACTGAGGAACCACTGGGACAGATCACCAACTGACTCGTAGTGAACTGGAAAATAAACAACCATTACTATCAAGACAAAAATCGGGGACATAAGTCCTCGAACCATAAGGACTCACCAACTGTACGAATGTAGATGGAGGTACTTGAAGATCACTGTCGCTGCTGAGACTGAGCATCTGAACCTACATCACAAGAAAATATAGAACACAGAAGAGAATGGGAATCAATACTTGGAAATGTACTAAGTACGTGGGGGTGCAGGCAACATTTAAATAATATCATAAATGTATAAGAAAATCATGCATGCTGATAATAATGACTCTCTTAGCTTGAGTTACCTGAAACATATTTTCCATAAATCATCAATAATAACACATGCTTCATAAATCTCACAAACCGTTGGATTCAACTCATACTCTTTGACTCATGACTTAGAGTGACTCGGTAACTCATGAAACTTGGACTATTATGGACTTGAG
>NC_061112.1:29900673-29935388 GCF_002878395.1 Capsicum annuum | reverse complement strand
CATAAATGTATAAGAAAATCATGCATGCTGATAATAATGACTCTCTTAGCTTGAGTTACCTGAAACATATTTTCCATAAATCATCAATAATAACACATGCTTCATAAATCTCACAAACCGTTGGATTCAACTCATACTCTTTGACTCATGACTTAGAGTGACTCGGTAACTCATGAAACTTGGACTATTATGGACTTGGGAGTTTCTTATAACCGACATAAACCATGTGAGCTTACATGGAGTCCAACGTCTTGCCCATGTTGGGGAGATTTGTTCTATCCTTGCCATCGGAGTAGAACCTTAACTTTGGTGATAACTGTCTTAGCCTTTGGCCCTTAATCTTAATCGTATGGTGGCACGTAGTTCTGGAGAAGTAGGATGCGCTGAATCCATACTTCCCGCTCGATGCTAAATACTACTTCCAGAATTAAGCTCAGAACGTGTTAGGAAATCCACCTTAATCAACTCAAGTGTCTATAATTAAGACCAAAATATAAATATATATATCTCACTTGTAAATCATAATCAACTTGTGGATTCCTAACTCGACTAAATCTCAAAATAATCTTTCTCATCATCAAGTACACTTGCTTATCAAATCATATCAAGTATCAAATCTTCCAAAAAACATCATAGAACTCGAACATCATAGAACTCGTTCTTGACTCTCAAGCTCAATATCAATATATATTCAATAGACAAACTTCTCATGGAAAACATAAATCATGACACTTATCATAAATCACTTAGAAATTATCATTTCATGATAACAATATACAACTCATGACATAAATTCTAAATTTAAGAAATAAGACAATGAAGTAGTCATATGTGCAATCTTGTATAGCTCAAGACTCATAAATCCTTGATAAAGTAATTTGGGTGTAAACCCACTTTGCAAAATTCATGACTCTCAAGCTCAATATCAAAACCCCACATACCTTAATCTTTGAAATTGGATGAACTTTAGTGCTTAAGACTTTATCCACACTTGAAATAAATAATTCTTGAAGCCCACACTATGAGGAACTTGGTTCTTGAAGAAATTTTGAAGATTTATGGATGATTCTTGGAAGATTTATGTTCTTGATATAAACCTAGATATATTATCTCAAGAGAATCGGAAGAGAAAATGATGGAATTAGGGTTTGGATGGGATTCTCATAGTCATAGAGGCCTCCAAAAGATGGGAAAAGACCAAAATACCCTTGCAAAAACGTCTTTAAATTGCTGAAAAAAATAGCTGACAACATCTGTGACAGGCCGTCAAACCCGTGATAGGCCGTCATGAAATGTCATCACAAAAGGGTCGAATTTTATGATTTTCTGCCTAAGACTGACGATGTCATCAGAAATGTCGTCAAAAATATGACGACGTCATCAGAAATGTCATCAGAAACATGATAGGCCGTCAGAAACGTCATCACCCTTTTCCAGATTGACATGCTGGAGTAAAATAGGTATAACTCTTTGCTCCGGTATCGGTTTTGACAAAATTGGTATCGTTGAAAATCTAATTTAATTATCTATTTGTTGATAGTTCATGAGCTCAAAAATTTCAAGTATAATGAGATATATGCTCATTTGAAGTTGACTATACTAATATCCTTCCCAAGAATTCAATCGGTAAGGAATGTTTTGATTCACCCAATCATTAGGACATCTTTAAGGCCTTAATACACACGATCCTTGATCAGAAAACAACCCAAAACATTATAATTTATTTCTCATGAGCTTGATTCATGGTTTCACTATTGGTTAGAGTCTCGGGGTATTACAATATCTCCTTTTTGGAAACATTCGTCCTTGAATGGGGCTAGATAGGCCAAGAACAAGAGAAAATGAGGACGTATAGCTAGAACGACTCACTAAAAGGGATTACTTCATTCTAAACTTTTGAGTACTTCACAAAATACATGAATCATAGAGAGAATTACCATATAGCTGAATACACTGGATTAGAAGGAAACTGGATTAGGGAAGAATAGTACCTTCGGCTTAATTTGAACTTGCGGAGAAGAGATAAGGGTATCTGGTTCGCATATCTGCTTTTGCTTCCCAAGTATTACCCTTGACTGATTGATTTCTCCACAGAACTTTGACCAAGGGAACTTTCTTATTTCTTAGTCTACGAACTTGATAATCTAGGATTTCAACCGGAACTTCATCATATGAAAGGCTATCCTGAACATCGAAACTTTCTGACAGATCAACAACAACAGAATCACCAATGTGATTCTTGAGAATAGAAACGTGAAAGATAGGATGGACAGCTGACAACTTGGCAGGTAATTCAATCTCATAAGATAATTTCCCAACACGATTCAAAACTCTATAAGGGACAACGTATCGGGGACTAAGCTTCCCTTCTTACCAAATCTTTTCACCCCCTTCATGGCTGAAATCTTCAAGTACACTAGATCGTTAACCTCAAACTCAAGAGCTCTTCTTCTCACATCTGCATATGACTTCTGACGACTCCGGGTTGTCTTCAACCTTTCCTGAATCAGCTTAACTTTCTTCATAGCCTCAAACACAGCATTAGGTCCACTCACAGCGACTTCACCCACTTCAAACCAACCTATGGGAGATCTATATCGCCTTTCTTATAAAGCCTCAAATAGAGCCATTCCAATGCTAGCATAAAAACTGTTGTTGTAAGCAAATTCAATCAATGACAAATGTTTATCCCAACTTCCTTTGAAATCAAGAACATATGCCCGCAACATATCCTTCAAGGTCTGGATGGTCCTCTCATCCTGACCATCAGTCTGTGGATGAAAAGCGGAGCTAAGATGAACTTGGCTACCAAGACCCTTCTAAAAATCCCTCCAAAATAAGAAGTAAATTGAGTACCCCTGTCGAAGATAATAGACAAAGGAACTCCATGCAACCTGACTAACTCTCAAATGTATAGCTTAGCATAGTCCTCAGCGGTAAAAGATGTATGCACTGGTAAGAAATGGACAGACTTAGTCACCCTATCTACAACGACCCAAATCGAATCATGATGACGTCGAGAAGGAGGTAAACCAGTCACAAAATCCATATTTACTTCCTCCCATTTCCAAGTAGGAATACTGAATTCTTGTATCATTCCACCGGGTGTTTGGTGTTCTATCTTAACCTGTTGTCAAGTTGTACACTTATCTACAAATTTTGCTATTTCTGTTATCATACCATTCCACCAATAGATTTCTCTCAAATCATGGTACATCTTGGTAGCACTGGGATGAGTACAATATCGCGCGCCATGCGCTTCATCCATAATTCTCTGTCTTAAATCTTCAACATCAGGAACATATAATCTATTCTGAAATCTCAATACACCATTTCCCCCTTGGGAGAAAACCTCCACTTTTTGATCTTTAACTGACTTCTTCAGTCTGACCAAACTAGGATCCATATCTTGCTTCTTCTTTACTTCCAAAACTAGAGAAGACTCGAAACTACTCTAGACCCAAACATTACCCTCAGCTAAATCAAGCAATCTAACTCCCAACCTAGCTAGACGATGAACCTCACGAGCTGACTCCTTCCTATCTTCCTCGACCTGTGCTACACTACCCATGGACGACCTACTAAGGGCATCTGCCACTATATTAGCCTTTCTCGGGTGATACAGTACATTCATATCATAAAAGATTCAACTCTCTCTGAGTAAACACATACTGCAAGCTCTTGTGATCCGTAAAGACATCAACATGAACACCATACAAATAGTGTCTCCAGATTTTCAATGCAAAAACCACTATAGCTAACTCGAGGTCATGGGTTAGGTAGTTCTTCTCATGCGGTTTCAACTGTCGGGAGGCATAGGCTATAACCTTAACTTTCTGTATCAACACGCAACCCAACCCAACTCTAGAAGCATCACAGTACACCAAAAAATCATCTACACCATTTGGAAGGGTCAACACAGGGGCCGAATTGAGTCGAGTCTTCAACTCCTGAAAACTCTTCTCGTAAGAGTTAGACCACAGGAATTTAATTTTCTTTTGGGTCAACCGAGTCAAAGGAGACACAATGGAAGAGAAACCCTCAACAAAATGATGGTAGTAGCCAACTAGACCCAAGAAACTCCTAATATCAGATGGGCAAATAGGTCTAGGCCAATTTTTCACAGCTTTTAGCTTTTGAGGGTTAACTCGAATACCTTCAGAAGAAATAATATGACCCAGAAAATCAACTGACCTTAGCCAAAATTCACACTTGCTAAATTTGGCAAATAGTTGACGATCTCTAAGGGTTTGGAAGAATATTCGGAGATGATCTGCATGGTCATTCTCACTTCGGGAGTATACAAGAATATCATCTATGAACACAATAACAAACATATCCAGGTACTGTATGAACACCCGATTCATGAGGTCCATAAAGGCTGCTGGGGCATTTGTTAGCCCGAAGGACATGACCAAGAACTCAAAATGACTATATCAGGAGTGAAAAGCTGCCTTTGGAATATCACACTCCCTAACTTTAAGTTGGTGATAATCGGATCTCTAAGTCTATTTTTGAGAAATAGTTATCACCTTGCAGCTGATCAAATAGGTCATCAATTCTAGGAAGAGGGTACTTTTTCTTGACTGTGACCTTGTTAAGTTAACGATAATCAATGCACATCCGCAATGAACTATCTTTCACACGAACAGAATGGGTGCACCCCCAGGAGATACGTTAGGCCTTATAAAACCCTTATCTATAATATCTTTGAGTTGCTCTTTCAACTCCTTAAGTTCTGCGGGGGCCATACGATATAGAGAAATAAAAATAGAATGCTTGTTGGGGAAAAAATCAATCCCAAATTCTATCTCTCTATTGGGAGGTACCCCTGGGAGATCTTCTGGAAAAATATCACAAAACTCATTAACAATATTGATCGACTGAATGGTCGGAGTCTCGAACTTAGTATCTTTAACTCGTACCAATTGATAGATGCAACCCTTAGATATCAATTTCCTAGCTTTAAGATAGGATATGAAATGACTCCTAGGAGATACAAAATTTTTGAACCACTCAAAGGCTGGCTCATTAGGAAACTAAAACTTAACTACACGGCTACGATAGTCTATAGACGCATAACAAGAGTGAAGTCAATCCATACCGAGAATAATGTCAAAATCAACCATGTATAGCTCAATCAAATTTGCAAACATAACTCTGTGAAGAACAGTGATAGGACACTTCTTATATACTTGCTTAGCAATAACAGGTTCACCTACTGGAGTAGAAACTAGAAAAGGCTCAGGAATCTTTTCAGCATTGATCTCAAAATTCACAGCCACTAACAGAGTCATATAAGAAAGACTTGACCCAGGGTCCATCAATACATACACATCAAAATAAAATACACGGAGCGTACCAACAACAACATCTGGTGAATCCTCCTTCTCCTGGAGAGGTAGTATAGCATAAAAGCGATTCTGATATTGACCACCAACAGTACTAGACGAGGCACCTTGAGGAGGAGTAGGATAAAACCAAGGGGCTGGAGCACTAATAGCCTAACTCTGGGGATGAACATCACGGATCCCCTGTCTAGCATATGGGCAATCCCTGAATTTATGTCCCAACTTACCATAACCAAAACAACCTCTCCACTCAGCCATACACTCTCCAAGATGTGTCCTACCACACTTAGTACGTAGGGGATAGTTAGGTCTATTACTTACACTGTCCTGAGACCCAGACACAGTAGGTCTATTACCCTACTCCTGCTTGACTCTGGATATGGGAGTACTAGCTGATGACGGTGCTGGCATAAAAGAACGGCTCTAAAATTGAGGGTGGATCCCTTCAGAAAATCTACTCTGACTATACCCCTACTACTTTGATCTAACTCTCTTATTCCCTCTTACTCTCTCTCTCTCTTTCACCTTGTCTACTTCAATCTTTTGGGCATGTATTATCAATCTAGAAAGATCCATG
The DNA here is from genome assembly GCF_002878395.1 of Capsicum annuum. Classification (NCBI taxonomy): domain Eukaryota; kingdom Viridiplantae; phylum Streptophyta; class Magnoliopsida; order Solanales; family Solanaceae; genus Capsicum; species Capsicum annuum. Next base: position 29,929,460 of record NC_061112.1, on the reverse strand, counting down.
TCCCTATTGAGCATAGCGGATCTATACTCTTTCATAAGTTAACTCAATATGCCAGTCAAAAACTTACTCATACTGGTCCTGGAATCAACCATCATACCGGGAGCATACTTCGACAACTGGTTAAATTTAAGACAATATTTCTTAACTGTCATGGAGCCTTGTATCAAGTTCATAAATTCTTCTAGTTTTCCTTTCCTCAGCTCTAGGGGTAAGAATCAGTCTAAGAATGTGTCCTGGAACAACTGCCAAGTCATGGGAGCGGCATCCTCCCCTTTACTCTTCCTCCACAACTCTACCCAATCATAAGAAACATATTGCAAGCGATAGTAAGCTAGCTCCACACTTTTTTCCTCCGTTACATGCATAATTTGGGTGATATTTTTTACCTCATCAAGATACATCTGTGGGTCCTCACCTACCCTTGACCCATAAAACTCTGGCAAATTCATCCGCATAAAATCCCAAACTCGAGCTGCTGCAGAATTACCTTCTTATAGAGGTGGAACAGCGGCCTGAACATTTGCCTGAGCATTGGCGGTAACTGCCTGGGCTAGCGCCTGAAAAGCTGCCCAAAATTCAACATGAGTCACAGTCTCATTTAAAGGGTCAACAGGTTGAGGTCGTTCGTTGTTTCTATGAGCTCTACGAGAAGGCATTTTCTGTCATAAGAGAGCATGAATTAATAGCAGAGAGAAACAGTCGTAGGCACGAAAGACTTCTGAAAGAAAGAAATGACTTTTCCTAAAATGTCCTGTAACCTCTTGCTCATAGATGTGGCACACTACACACCGATGATCAAGACAATGTAACGCGGCTTGTCAGACTCCTTAGGACTCTTTTAAATCTTAGGCTCTGATACCAAGCTTGTAACTCTCCAAGATCCCATGTCATGAACATACTGGAATACAAAGAAACACTATCCTGTACAATCAAAATACTGAAGTTCTGTACATACTAGTACTCTAGTCTGACAAAGCCTCTACTACATAAGACTGAGGAACCATTGGGACAGATCACCAACTGACTCGTACTGAACTGGAAATAAACAACCATTACTATCAAGACAAAAATCGGGGACATAAGTCCTCGAACCATGAGGACTCACCAACTGTACGAATGTAGATGGAGGTACTTGAAGATCACTATCACTGCTGAGACTGATCATCTGAACCTATATCACGAGAAAATATAGAATACAGAAGAGTATGGGAATCAGTACTTGGGAATGTACTGAGTACGTGGGGGTGCAGGCAACATTTAAATAATATCATAAATGTATAAGAAAATCATGCATGCTGATAATAATAACTCTCTTCGCTTGAGTTACCTGAAATATATTTTCCATAAATCATAAATAATAACACATACTTCATAAATATCACAAACCGTTGGATTCAACTCAAACTCTTTGACTCATGACTTAGAGTGACTCGGTAACTCATGAAACTTGGACTATTATGGACTTGGGAGTTTCTTATAACCGACATAAACCATGTGATCTTACAAGGAGTCCAATGTCTTGCTCACGTTGGGGAGAGCTGTTCTATCCTTGTCATCGGAGTAGAACCTTAACTTTAGTGATAACTTTCTTGGTCTTTGGCCCTTAATCTTAATCCTACGGTGGCACGTAGTTCTGGAAAAGTAGGATGCGCTGAACCCATACTTCTCGCTCGGTGCTAAATACTACTCCCAGACTTAAGCTCAGAACGCGTTAGGAAATCTACCTTAATCAACTCAAGGGTCTATCATGAAGACCAAAATATAAATATATATCTCACTTGTAAATCATAATCAACTTGTGGATTCCTAACTGGACTAAATCTCAAAATAATCTTTCTCATCATCAAGTACACTTACTTATCAAATCATATCAAGTATCAAATCTTCCAAAAAACATCATAGAACTCGTTCTTGACTCTCAAGCTCAATATCAATATATATTCAATAGACAAACTTCTCATGGAAAAACATAAATCATGACACTTATCATAAATCACTCAGAAATTATCATTTCATGATAACAATATACAACTCGTGACATAAATTCTTAATTTAAGAAATAAGACAATGAAGTAGTAATATGTGTCAATCTTGTATAGCTCAAATCTCATAAATCCTTGATAAAGTAATTTGGGTGTAAACCCACTTTGCAAATGAAATTCAATAGAAATTAAATCTTTGGGCACAAGAACGAAAGAAGTGTTCTTGTTCAAAACCTTACATACCTTAATCTTTGAAATTAGATGAACTTTAGTACTTGAGACTTTATCCACACTTGAAATAAATAATTCTTGAAGCCCACACTATAAGGAACTTGGTTCTTGAAGAAATTTTGAAGATTTATGGATGATTCTTGGAAGATTTATGTTCTTGATATAACTCTAGATATATTATCTCAAGAGAATTGGAAGAGAAAATGATGGAATTAGGATTTGGATGGGATTCTCATATTTATAGAGTCCTCTAAAAGATGGGGAAAGACCAAAATACCCTTGCAAAATGTCTCTAAATTACTGGAAAAAAAATAGCTGACAACATCTGTGACAGGCCGTCAGACCCGTGATAGGCCGTTACGAAATATCGCCACAAAAGGGTCAAATTTTATGATTTTTAGTCTAAGTCTGACGATGTCATCATAAATGTGACGACGTCGTCAGAAACGTGTCAGGCCGTCAGAAACGTCGTCACCCTTTTCCAGATTGACTTACTGGAGTAAAATGGGTATAACTCTTTGGTCTGGTATCGGATTTTGGTGAAATTAGTATCAATGGAAAGCTAATTCAATTATCTATATTTTGATAGGTCATGATATCAAAAATTTCAAGTATAATGAGAGATATGCTTATTTAAAGTTGACTATACTAATATCCTTCCCAAGAATTCAATCGGTAAGGAATATTTTGATTCACCCAATCATTAGGACATCTTTAAGGCCTTAATACACACCCTCCTTTATCATAAAACAACCCAAAACATTATAATTTATTTCTCATGAGCTTTATTCATGGTTGCACTATTGGTTAGAGTCTCGGGGTATTACAACCATTCCTGTGGTTGCTATGTGTTGTTTCTAGGATATGGGGATGGTTGGCACGGTTTAAATTCAAAATGATTTGTGTTAGTTTGTGGTGTTTATAGATTATAAAGGCCTTATAGTTGACTTTGGTCAATATTTATAGTTCTGTGTGTAGGATGGCAAAATGGACTGCGCCAGAAAATCTGGAACATGATTTTTGGGGTGGTAGTATGATTGGTTTGATTTTACAGTTTGTGGATCTCATTTCGACTCTTTGTTCAAAAATTTATAATATTAGGTTTTAAGGTTCATTTCTATAAAAACAACCTTTTTTTGAAAATCGGATATCGTTATTGAGTTTGGAACGTCGAATTTAGTCTAATAGCATAGTTTGTTTTCCTTAATGGGATTTTGAACGAATCCTGAGAGGTGGATCGACAACTTTGCAACTTAGAAAAGTTATTGATCCAGCTGAATCTGGTGCATCTACTTAAGCGGCCAAAGGACCACTTAAGCGGTCACTAGCAGGCCAGTCAACTACTGCTAAAGAATACTAATAAACGCTTAAGCGATCGGAGCTTTAGAGGTAAATGGTACACTTAAGCGATCTTTTGCGTGAGGATGGACTTCTTAATCGCTTAAGAGATGACCTCTTAAGTGGTCACAGTTGGGTTGCTTAAAACCCCTTTTTTTTGCAATTTTCTTTCATTTTTGAGACTTTAAGCTTTGGATTAAGAGAGTTTTGAGCAATTCCTTCCATTTTCAAGCTTAGGTAATCCCTAAATCACTATTTCAATTATTTTACTTTTCTTATATCATTTAAAACCCTTTTAAATATCGATCTCAATTTTGTTTTTACCCTTTCTTTTTAAAAAATTATTTCGGCGGTCTGTTTTGAGTTCGACTTAAAAATAGGCAATATGAGTATCGTTGGATTTATTTTAATGTATAAATTCTATAATGGTATGTTTTAGTTGATTTTGATGTTGATCAAGAGGGAAAAGCTCTATGTTTAAGGGCTTAAGGCTTGGATTTTAACGTCACAGAGTAGGTTATGGCTTAACTTTCTTCAAACTGGAATGTGTAGTTAATATGTATATAAAAACATGTTGTGGGTAATCCATCTTGGAAATCATATTATTACTATTGTGTGCTCATGAAGGGGCTTTATCTTATATTACTGATCTCATATATACATTGGTTGCTCTATTCATGGTAGAAATTCCCAAATTAGAGTAAATGTGGTATTATTGATGTCTTACATGCATATCTATTCCAATTGTACATTACTTAAGCTAAATCATAGATGGTTGACATATTGAGTAGATTTTGAGCTCACTTGTACATATATATTGAATGGATTTGAGATCTTGATACTAGTTTGGTTGTGAGCATTACACCATCATATCAGAATACATTCATGAAACACTGGTACTATTAAGGAAACCCTATTTTTGATAAAAAATGAGATACTTTTACAAAATTCTCTGTCGTAGTCCACGAGTCAGAGAGGATATATGGACATTGAGATTAAGATTGAGTATTGAGAAAGTATATGGATTGCGAACCCCTTATGGATCCTACTTGGAATTGCTGAGGATCGATAGGTGTATACAGAGGTTATGTGATAACCTCAATCATATCAAATCATGATCATCATCATCATTGCATTTCACACATTTGCATACTTTGTGTTGTGATTCTGTGTGTTATTCGTTATATATAATATGTTTCTTTTACATACCTATTTATTTGTTTATGTGCTATATTTAAAATTGTTAATGGAGATGGTGTGAGCTACCGTTTGAGATATTTTCTGATTGCAGGTGACTTGTTCATAGTATATATTTATACACCTTATTTTCTACTTTGCTCAATTGGCTTCTGATACCTACTGAGTACAAGTGGACCGTACTCACCCCTACCATGACCTTTTAATGTAGATCCAGGTATGAGTGCATCGCAACTAAGTTCATGCAGTTGGTTGGTGACATTGTTGAGGTAGTGGCCACTCTATGCCTTCAGAGTCGACCTTAGACCTCCTCCTATCCAGTTGATGTCTTTATTTTGTATTCAGAGACAGACTTGTAGTTTTTGGATTTTCAGTTGTACTTCTTGTAGTGAGTTGTATTTAGATTGTTCTTACATTATGCCATCGGATTTTTGGATGATTTATGGTAATATTATTATTCAGACTTGTATTTAGATTGTTCTTACATTATGACACCAGATTTTTGGATGGTGTATGGTAACATTATTATTCAGACTTCCGTTATTATTGTACTTGTATGGCCTAACTTCACTCTAGAAGTCTCACCTTGAAAATTGGGGTATGATTTTTCTTCTTACTTATTAGTTTAAGTGATTGGCTTACTTATCAAGGTTCAACCGCAATAGATGTCATCATGACCTTGTTTTGAATTGTGACAAATGAGGTGGAACTCTTTTTGTTACATAATTCATCCCTTGTAATCATATACTTTGCATACAAATATTAGTTTATTCTAAAACAAAACTTAAATAAACTATGAGCTTATGTATCTTGCATGTATTTACATTGTCTAAATCATTCATATACATAACGATGCTATGTATCAGAAATTAAAATAAACACCATTGATATTAGAGATATGTATTAGTAAATATAAAAGCACTAAAATGTGTTGATTTTCTGATCATATAGATCAACCATATGTTATAGTTATATACATTGCAAAATTGTTAGATTAATACTATATGAGCTTAATATCTTGTATATATTTATAATGGCTAATCCATCCTATACATAATGATGCTATATATTAGGGTTGAAAGAACAACAACTGTTATATTAGAACTATGCATCGGTAAATGTAAAACAACTAAAATATTTCTATTTCTAATCATATATATAAATGATATGTATCTTAATATTATAAACGTATCAGATACAAAACATTATACCATTGGAAGAGGATCGTGTGATGTATCTTTTTTTCTTCTCTTTGAAGATTAGCAACGGGATTTTTACTGCTTCTACTATCAATCTTCCTTAAATTGTTCATCATAGCGGGGTCATCACAGAGTTTAGATCTATTTTCACAAAAATTGAAATCATCCTTATCAAAAATTCCAGGAACAAATCCAACTACAAGATTTGTTTGAGGAATATCATCTAATTGACTAAGTTCAATACTAAACGAAGGACCATAATCTATTAATATGCTTAATTTGGTGAATGAACAATAACTCGACAATCTGATTCACCGATTTTTGATTTAATAAAGTTGAAAAAAATTATGAAATTATACTAACCTCCAAATACAACTGAAGAATAATAATAACGGAGTTTGTCAGTATAAGTTGAAACTTGATGTTGAGCAAGTTGAGAAGAACACGGTTGTATTCAAAATTGTAAAATTGCTTAATTGAGATTCTTGATTTTAGGTATTCTTTGAGGAGTAGTTGGTGTAAAAATGGCTAGGTGAGATATGTATAGAATAGTTGGAGAGAGAAAGTGTGAGAAGAAATTTTTGTAATTAATTTGAGAGTTGGAATTTCAAATAATATTAGTAAGTTAGGATAGTTTTAAGTAATTTTTGCAAATATATTTGGTAAAGAAACTTCAAAAGATAGAAGTGTGTAACTTCTCATGCTTCAAATAGTAATCTAGATAAACAAATTATTTTCATAAATTCCCAATAGTCTTAGTAGCCTGTGGAAGTAGAAAGAAGCATTGATCGGTAATTAAGTTCCAAAAATTCTTTATCATATTTGAAACGATAATTTTTTAAACAAATAAATCAATAGAATTTATAAAGGACAAATTCGTTTTGACCAAACACATCAGCAAGTCCCTCAACTTGGCACGATCTTTCACTTTAACATCTAAAGTAAATGATTTTTATTTTAAACATCTTAAGTAGTCATCAATTGTGTCACAATGTCACCTTTTGGTGACTTGGCACATTGTGTGTCTTGAACACACTTTAGGCGCGTAGAGAACTTAAATTTTACTAATTTGTATTTTTTTTCTTCTTCTTCTTCCTTTTGATCTCCTCCAAAACTTTCCCCACTTTTCTCCGCCAACCACTCACGCACCATGGCTTTCTCCTTAAAGACAACCATGGTCCCGTCAACCTTCTCTTCCACTTTCTATAAATTCGTCATTTTCAATCACTCATTCTAGCTCAAATTCCGTCACTATTTTACTCAATTTTAAGCTCCTTCAGTAGTGAAAAGTTTTGAGATAGATTTTAGAGTTAACATAAAAGAATAAACAATGTCAAATGTAATTCGATTGTGAAATTTTCTTCAAATTGTGAAATCTCAACATACTCTCCATACGGTTCATGTTATAGTTTCCAAAAAAGTTCCTTCAATTTTACCCCATTATTGAATTGAATTAACAGATTTTTTTCTCCCCCTAAAGTTCCTCCAATTATAGTTTTTTTTTTAAAAAAAGATCGATTGTGTATGTGTGGGGGTAAGGGACTGAAGAAAAGATTTTTTTTTTTTTTTAGGGGGGGGGGGGGGGGGGGATACGGGTGGTGGGTGTTGGAGAAGATGATTGGGGTTGGTGGGGATGGGGTTAAGTTTTTATAAGTGCCAAATCCTTTTCTTTTTTATAATTATTTGGGGCAAAAAGGTCCATTTTATCGACAACTTTTCGATTTCAATCAAAATTAATTATTTAAGAATTAAGTTAGAGAGAAATGACAAATGTACCCATTTTATTCATCACTTTACACGTCATTAGCGTGTGTAATAACGCACATAGTATTTTTTTTTTGCTAATTATGCAAAAAATGTCAAAATGACACAGTTAGAGAATGATTTAGGTGTTTAAAATGAATAACGTTGATTTTAGATGTCAAAGTGAAAGATCGTGGCAAGTTGAGAAGCCTGACAATGTGTTTGGCTATTCCTTTTCAACGGAAAGTATTTTCACAAAAAAGAAAATTAATGATGCACAATCTAAAATAGGTTCCTGAAATCAAGAAATCAAAAAAATGTTCACTGCTCACTTCCGTCACCCCTTTTCATTTTCAATGTGTTAGTATTACCCAATATGATGATGACACATGAAATTAAAACCAATAATCAATACTAACATGTTAGGACATATATGTATCCTATTAACACGAATACTACCCACTTTGTTGATAAGTAGCAGAAATTAGCTTTTGTTGTTACTTTATTGTGAAATAAAACTAAAAGCATAACAATCTGAAAGAAGAAAGTAAATAAGATAAAGAGAAACAAGAGAATTTTTTTTTATTCTTCCAAGCATCAAGGTTTTCAAGTACATATAAGTGCGTCCAATATCAAACCTTATGTCTGTATTTATAGTATTACGTAAAGGCATATAAAAAATATCATAAACATCACATTGTCAAGAAAGATCATGGAGGAGGTGGAAGCCATAACATTTAGAAGTCATTTGGTGTGAGGTATAAATTATAAGTTTCCAAAATAAAATGCAGGATTATTTTATCTTGCGTTTAATTGGAGTTATTAGTTAGTCACAAAATTATTTATCTCACTATTTATGTCATAATTATGAGATAAATTATCCAACCTAAGATAACTAATCCCGAAATAACTTGTTCCAACTAAACACTTCTTAGAAACATAATGATAAAACAGTAATAAATATTAAGATGGAGGGATTACATTTACTGGACATCGGATTTGCCTCCTCCCATTTCTCTTATTTTCATTTTGTCAGGACACATGTCATATTTTATAATCAAATGAATGAGATTTAATTAACTAAAATAAAATTTTAATCATAATTAAAATAATTAATTACTTCCATATATTTGCTCCCAAAATATTATTAGAATCCCAAACATCTAGCTATATATTATATCATTCCTAAATATATAAAAATTCATCTTTTTGCTCAGAATAATTTTCTGCCGTGCAACATTTTTCTTTTTTGGCAATTTTTTTTTTTTGTTAAAGTTCATTTGATCGTATTATAATAAGTTGGAGTCTACCTTTATATTTTGTATTTTTGAACTTGAATGTGAGCAAATATGTGGCACCGCAAAATATTTGAAAGATTATCATGGCTATTAGGGTTGTACAAACTGAATCGCTAAGTCAAATCGAATCGATGAATCAAACCAAATCAAGGAAAAAATCGACTTATGGTTTGGTTTGATTGGTTTGGTGTTGGGAAAAAAAATCGATCATTCTTGGTTTGATTTGGTATGAGCAAAAAAAAAATCAAACCAAATCCAAACCGAACCGACATAATACATATATAATTTTAATTTCTTATATGTAAAAAATATTACTTATAATCTACTTTCTAATTACTTTTATTACTTTTTTATATTCAGAAAATAGATATATATATTCTTGGCATTTAATTATAATATTTGTCCATTAGTAATAAATTAATACAAAGCTCAATTTTAATATAAAAAACTAAAATTCTCCAATTGCTTCACTTTACATTTTACTTTCCAAGTTTTCAGAGAGTTCTCATTATTTCTTCGTCTTACTTTCATCTTCCTTTTCTCATTCTCTTCATTCATCAAGTTGTAATTTGGGTTGTTTCTCTTCTTTCTCCTTTTTCTTATGGTATTATTTTATAGTTAATTATTTTATAGAGTTAAGCTTTTAATAAGTTGTCTCCAATACTTCATTCTTTTGTATGCTCACATTTTATGTGAAGGGAACTTTCAGACAAGCTACTATGACTAGTGAATTAGAAATTGAACCACTGGGTATCCACATAATATTACTTTGAGAGATAGTAGTTTAGACGTCTTAGTAATTTGTCAACTTAATTTTTATTGGAACTACTCTATAACCATTATTTTTTTATCTTTTAGTGAAAACATTTAATTTTTTTCTTCAACTACATTATAATTGTAAAGAATCCAAAAGAATCGAAAAACCAAAAAAAAATGACTAAAACCGAAATAAAAAAATCGATTGTATATTGGTTTGGTTTGGTTTATAAATTTAGAAAATCGACATTATTGGTTTGGTTATATTTTAATGAAAAACCAAACCAACCCGACATATGTACACCTCTAATGGCCATGTAATCATATTACAAAAGGTATAAAAAAGAAAAGAGAAAAGACATCATTTCCCCTCTGAACTTGTCGCCTCAACTCACTTTAGCACTTAAACTAATCTTTCATTTATGTACCCCCTTAACATCTTTAAAGTGTATTAATTTAAACCCTAATGCGGACGTGATATTTTTTTTTAAAAGAAAAAAATACGTGATTTAATTTTTTAAAAAGAATGATCCCACTTTTATATAATATATTTATCCAAATCACACTAAACTTCTCCTGTATATCCAAATTACACTATTTCTTATCATTTATATCCAAATCACACCCTTTCTTCTTCAATGCCACCCACCCCTCACCCCTCACCCCTCACCCCCCACCCCTCACCCCTCACCCCTCGCCCCTCTCCCTACGCCCCCGCACCCCCGCATCCCTTTCTTTTATTTTTTTTCTTACACCTCCACCCCTACCCCCACCCCGCACCCCTTTATTTTATTTTTTTCGTACATCTTCACCCCTACCCCACGCAATCCCTTTTCTCCTTCTTCAAAACCACCATCTTCATTGTTATTAGATTTCATCAATTTTATAAGAAAAAAATGTGTATAAAAAATTTGATTGTTGATGCAAGTTTTGATTTGAATCAACAAACAAATTTGGATGTTTGGTTTGGATGCAAGCTTTGATTTAAAGTGGCAACTTGATTTTTATGGATTACAAAATTCGTAATTTATAAAGATAAATTTGAATGTTTGGTTTAATCCATAAATTTGAATTTCGTATCTAAATTTGAATGTTTGGTTTGAATTTCGTAAGCTTTGTTTGACAGAATGATTGAATGAATTTGTTTGATGGAATGAATTTGCAGAAATTGAAATTTGTTTGTAGAAATTGAAACTTTTGATTTTATGAGAAAATTTGAATGATTGTGTGTGCTCTAAAAAAAGAGAGAGAAATGAGTGCAGGGGTGGGGGCTGAAAGAGGAGGTGGGGGCAGGGGTGGGGCGCTGGAAGAGGAGGAGGAGGAGGGAGGCTGCGTTAATTGCAGGGTAGGGGTAGGGGGTGGGTTGGGGTGAAGAAGAAAGAAAATGAGGGTGGGGTGCCTTTTTTATTTAATAAATAAATAAATAAATATATATATATATATATATATACTATTTTATTTATATATATATAAATAAATATATATATATATATATATTTTATTTAAAAATATATATATATAAGCATAATATGTGGGGGATTAATTTTTTTTTTTAGAAAAATATTAATTTCTGACGTGGCTCCGACGTGGCGTTGATGTGTAGGTGAGTGTAACACACTCTTCGTTGTGAGAGTGGTATTCAGTCTTGAGGGGTAAAAATAATTTACTTTAAACATGTTAAGGGGGGTAAATAAACGAAAGCTTAGTTTAAGTGCTAAAGTGAGTTGAGATAACAAGTTCGGGGAAAATGATGTCTTTTCTCAAGGGACAAAAAAAATGTACGACAAGCATTTACTCAAAAGCTAAGAAAGGTTTGAAAGAAATAATATACAACTAAATTTTGGGATTGTAAAAATATTTTGAAATCAAATACTTCCTTTATCTTAAATTATTTGGCATATTTATAAAAAAATTGTATCAAAATAATTGACATGTTTAAAAATTCAAGAGATAATTAATCATTTTTTTTCATTTATATTCATATTAATTGGAGAAGATTTATCTAACTAAAGATAAAATAAGGTGATATTAATCATTTACACTACTTATTAATTTCTCCTTAAAGATTGTGCAAAAAGCAAAAATGTCTAATAGTTCGAGATAAATGAAGTATATGAAAGAAATTAACTACTTAAATCATGGTTAGAACTTTAGTTTAGTTAATTAATCCACTGATTATAAATTATGGCATGTGTCATCAATCCAAGTAAGAACTTGAAGAAAATGAAAAAAGAGAAACGGAGAGGAGCTAAATCTGTAGACATCCACGTAAATAATAAGTCAATTCAAACACTCTAATTGTAGTAGGAACTATTCCCTTTAGTTCAAAATAAATGAATTTTTGCCTCAATATACATGAGTAAATTTCATTCATGGTCACTTAACTTTGTGTCTATTACGCAAAAGTTATTTTTCTTTTATTTATTACACAAAAGTCATTTTATTTTGCTCCGACCATCACAAAAATCATTTTACTTTATTATGATTGTCATAAAAGTCACTATGGTCTGATTATACAATAATCCCACCAGAATGATGTGACAACATTAATTAGTTCTTAATTTTAATTTAAAAGAATATAATATATTACCCATATCTTGATCTTTTTATATATATGTGGCCAACCTAATTTTTCTTATTGATTATATAACGGAAGAATATCAATTTCTTAATAGATTAGGCTATGTAATGAAGACTATTTTCATAATAAAAAAACTGATCGATATTTTTGTGAAGCATTTCATAATATTGCATTCATCTGCCAAAAAGGTGCATCAAAAAAGAGTAATAAACAAGATAATTCTTCAAAACACATAAAATAGAAATATGATAGTTTTAAAAAAAAAAATCTTTTTTAATTTTGTCATCGAATAACTATTATCAAAATTTGTACAAATAATATTATTGACAGTTGTATTACTAAAAGTCACAAAATATAAATAATTTAATTAATAAAATAAATTATTGGATATTAAATTTTTATATTTATCAATTGAATTAATCAAACAATATGTATTATCAAAAATTAAATATTATAATAAAACTCCTAAGAGAATTAACCTATTAGTCAAACAATTAAAAGTACAAAGACAAACTCAATAAATAGAGTACTTTATTATATTTTTATGATATACTGAATGCAAAGGTCCAAGTGGCAAGAAATGTACGAAAAAAATAATTTTATCAACTACATGTCACAATTTTAGAGAAAGAAAAGTAATTTTATCAACAAAATGTCACAATTTTAGTGGGAGAAAAGTAATTTTATCAACTACATGTCACAATTTTATACGAGAAAAGTAATTTACCAACCATATGTCACAATTTTAGAAGATTTTAAGAAAATTAAAACTATCATAATGTCATTGTGAGGACTACCAAATTTTGGTATCCTCCCTTATATATAAGTATAATTTTAGTTTCATAAAAATATCAATCAATTTTTTTTTATGAAAATACTCTTCACTAGGTAGCCTAATTTATTAAAAAAATTAGTAATGTTCTATTATTTAATTAATAAGAAAAATTTAATTGGACACATATAAAAAGAGTCAAGAAATGGGTAATATATTATATTCTCTTAAATTAAAAGTAAGAACTAATTAGTTGTCACATTATTTTTTCGGTGAAATTATTGATAAATTCGATCATAGTGACTTTTGTGATGGCTGAAATAAAGTAAAATGACTTATATGTAATGAATGGAAGAAAAATAACTTTTGTGTAATAGACACAAAATTAAATGACAATGAATGAAATATTAAGCAAAAGAAACTAGAGCATGAATTATTGAATTGTACTTTACTTTCCATTTTAACCCTTCTAGATACATCAAACTCCTCTTTTAATTTCAGTCACATTAAAAGTCACTTATTTTGGACATTAAAAAATAGCTTAAAATTCACTTATTGGACTAAAGGAAATAATAGAATTTGATTAATTATTTATAGTTTTAATTAAGTCCAAGTTAATTTAGATCTAGTTAGAGTTTGCAAAATATATCTAGTTCATAAAACCAAATCCAATAGGATGTCTTTTTCCTGAAAGTCCAAGTTTACGCTATGTAAGATACTGTTCCGTTTTATTCTAAACTCGTTTTTATACATTGTGCCAAAGTAACGAGGCTTGTTTGTGAGGGACATGCCTAATCTATTTGGTTTTCATATGTTCAATGCGCTTGTTCCAATGACTCCAAGTGAGCCAGCCAAATTGAACTAGTCACACTATTTTATATAGTCGTTTAATCATAAAAACAAACAGAAAAGGGGAGAGAAATGTGGAGAAAACCTTGATATTGACAAAGCAGCAAGATCTTTATCACAGAATCCACGACAGAAAAGAAATGTATTCGACAACTCAAGTCCCTCTTCTATTACTTCTATGTGTGTTAATAAAGAACTATGACATATGAAGCACCATTTGCCTTCATCTAAGAGCATTGACAAAAGCCAGCAAGGAGTTTACATCCCTCTTTTCTGATGGGTACTTAATTGGCTGTGAAGAGTGCTTAGGAAAGAATAGTATTGTGGGGAAGCTTCCCAGCTGCAACTCTTGCTGTCCAAATGTTTTCTGCTCACCATCTGCCCTGAATTTCCCTACCTTTACACCCGAACTTCCCAACTTCTCTGCCAATTCAACATATGATCCTTCCATTGCCTGTGAAAATTTAATTACAAAACATCAAGCTAATTCCCAAAAGCATTCATGAGAAGAAAAAATCCATCAACAAGGAAATACTTGGCCGTGTGCTGGTGGGATGCAACAGTTATTCAAAGATTAAATGATCAATTACCTGGCAGAAGCGGCACCAAGGAGCATAAAGAACGACAAGCCAAGGCTCTCTTCGGTCTTCCAATTTCAATAGGTTCTCAACTCCAGGTCTACTCAACTTAACAATGTCCTTAGTGTCCAAAATATCAGCAACATTGACATTTGCTTGGACAGCACTGTTCCCATTACCATTTGCACTTTCATCTTTGATATTTCCTTTGTGTAAGCCACATTCCTTGGCCTTTGCATCCTCCCACCACCACCTTCCTTCTCTCTCGTGTTGCCCAGGCAGGACCGGCCTGGTGCAAGGTTCACATCCAATGGAGACATAACCTTTGGAATGCAAAGAGTTAACGGGCACATTCATCGCACGTAGGAAGTTCCATATGTCCTTGCCTTCTACATTAGCCACTGGATTCCACTTCACCAAGCTTCCAGATCCACCATCCAATCCCTCGAAAGAGGGGTCTACTTGAACAACTGGAACTTCAGATCGAGTTCCGGGGGACTGATCTTTTCTTTGCCCCGTGATCCAGGCACGTAAACCTTTGAGGGCTCTCCTCAGGGGCCTAACTTTCCTAACACGGCAGCATTCTTGGTGGCCATCATCGTAGAATGAGAAAAGACCCTTGCTCCTTACTAAAGCCTGAACTTCAACAGCATCAGGAAACATGTATTCGATGCGAATGCCATAGTGCTTCTCGACAGCATCAAAAAGTTGGTAAGTCTCTGGATTCAACCTTCCAGTATCAAGGCTGAACACTCTAAATGGTCGACCAGTTAAATGTGCATACTCTATCAAAGCAACATCTTCTGCACCACTGTAAAGTAAAGCTAGTGTTAAAGAGCATCATCTTAGGGAGACACTGAAAATCATCATAAATAAGTGCAGGCAGAAATTCACAGTTCATGTGGATAAGTAAAACGGCATATCCATCAGGAATTTCTCCATAGCAAATTTCTATATGATGAAGACTGCGCAAGCTACTCCCTCAGTTTCATTTTTTTTCTTACTTTCCTTTTTAGTCTGTTTCTAAAAGAATGACTCTTTTCTTTTCTGGCAACTCTTAAGTTCCAACTTCCAACATGACATATTTAAGACCACAACGTTAAAGGGTATTTCAGTATAAGACCACAAGATTTAAAAGTATTCGTTACCTTCTTAAACTCCGTGCCAAGTCAAAATGTGTATGAAGATAAATTAACGAAATAGCATTGCAAAATGAGTTCCATCCGGCATCAATCAATGAAGAACAAGCACAGAGTCAATTACATTGATCGGCTGCGGCTATATTGAGATACATTATCTTCCTTGGATAATTGCCAAGTTGCACGTGCTCTTTTCTTTTAATGTCGCACCCGTGTCAGATTTTCCAAAAATACACTACTTTTTGAGAATCCAACACGCACCCACGGACACTTTTGAAGAGTCCAAGCAAGCATAGGATAATTCAAATACTAAGCAAGTCATTAATTTAGGTTTTTCAAATTGTGCTCCTCAATTAACTTTAAAATTCTTACACTTTCACTTACACGGGGTTTCATACAATTATTTAGAGTTGGGCATGAAGTAGTACAATCCATCAACTTAATACAACAAAAATAACAAAGATCAGTACCTGAAAGCGATGGCAATATCATCTTCAAATTTCTCAAGGGCATTATCCATAATCTCAAGAGGTGAAGCATTTTCAAGATCCTTAGCCAGTTTTTCAAAGTCCTCTGCCTCTACCACTTTCACTGCTACCTCTGCTTATACATAGCAAAGCAAATCAATTTTTGTGCAAGAGAATTACTCCTTCTATTTCAATTTGCCTGCACTAGTTCGCTTTTTAGTCCGTTCAAAAAAAATGTCTTTCCTTTTTGGCAACTTTTTAATTATTAGTTCGCACCTGACATATGATCATTCAAAAAAATTGTTTATTTTCTTAAATTCCATGTCAAGTCAAAACCAGACAAATAAATTGAATTAAATCAGCTATTCAATCAGCTACCTACAAAGACAAGCCATGAAATTCAACATACCAGGAGCAACAATTGTTGCTGCTGACGGAACTATTGACTCATTCCTTTTAGGCTCAGCATACAATGGCTTCACAGCACAACGCCTCGAAGAAAAATTCAACAATTTCGATGGTACTTTTGGCTGATCTAATAGCTGAAATTTACCCAATTGGGATACTGCAAAGATAAAATAATTGTGATGAAAAAATCCAAGAAAAAGAAAAGTAATTGAAGCCAAATGATAGAATTATCATATAAGTGAAAAATAATAGGTTACCTTTGGGTTGTTCATGTGAAGATGAAGACAAAGAGCCATGAATTGCTCTAGAAGAAGTGAAAGCCAAAGCCATTTTATGAATTTTCCCAACTGAAGAGACAATTTTTCACGTTAAATTGTTGATGAATTGTGCAGATAGGGTATGGAAATGGTGCGAGTATTGCAGGGTATTTCAAGATTTGAAGAGAGAAAAACTTGGGATGGATGATAAAGGAACCAGAAAAGAAGGCTACCTTGTAGGTACATTGAACCTGGACGTGTTTTGGAATCAGGACGAGAAGTCTGATGTGGCATTGTTGTGTGGCAATATGTGCATCAGTGCTTCCGTCACGTAGGATTGATGAAATAGTACATTTTATAAATTTGGCAAAATGGTCATTTGTGGCTTCTCTAAAGTAAACACTTTTACTTATATTTTTGTTATCTAAATCCTTAAACTCATTAAAAATAAATTTTTAAAACTCTTTTTTGCATATGTAATATTAACTTGATGATATGAAAAAACATGTATTTTACACATGATTTTTTGGCTTGTAAAGCCAATTTGTTTGCTTTTATTTTTCTAAAAAAAATAATTGTAAATTAAAAAAAATTGAGCCTTTCTTCTTTTTCACTGACCCCTCTCCCACCCTTGCACCAGCCTCATTCCCCACCCTTTCTCCCCCGTCCCCCACCCCAACTCGCACTAGCCGCACTTCTCCTTCCCTCACCCTCACCTAACACACACACACACTCTCTTTCCCCCTGTCCCCCACCCTCTTTCCATGTGCTAAATTCCCACCCCCTACCCCACCCCCAACCCCTACCAATCGTTCCCCACTCCCAATCCGCACCAGCTATTCCCCACCCCGCACCAGCTCCTCTCTCCCATCCCTCACCCTTACCCAGCACACACACATACTCCTTTTCCGTTATCCCCCACCGTCCTTCCATGTCCTAAATCACATTAAATTATTTTTTTATAAATAAAGAAAACAGATAAAAATGAACAAGAAAGAGAAAAAATTGTGGAAAAAGTTTATCAATGTTTAATTAATGAAAAAGGGAATGAAGAATTATTGGTATGGATTATGAATAAATTAATGTTAATGGTCACTTGATTATGCAATAATCATAAAAAAGGAAAAAAGGCCGAAGAAAATGTATGCTGACCTAAAACAGATTAGAATTAATTTTTTAAAAATATTATATATATTTTATATATATTCTGAATATTTAATTTCCTACGTATCATTGAAAAATGATATGGCATGCAATATGTCAGAAAGTGTATTACACTCATATTAGTTGGATGAAAAAAAATTTAGAACGCTATGTTTTGATGGGTAAAGGATTCAAAAATTTATTTTTAATGGGTTAAAGGGTCTCGATGACAAAAATATAACTAAAAGTATCTTCTTTATAAATCAGGACAAGTATAAGGGTCCAAGAGTCCATTTCGCCTGTAAATTTTTTTGCAAAAGTTTCAATTTGCATACGCAAAGTTTTATTTAAAAAAAAAAAAATGAGTGGTCTAAAACACTTCTTCACCATTTATATAGCCAAAATTATTTAATTAAAAATAAAAGATGAATTGCTAAGTTAAAACAGTTCTAATTATATATAAGAAAAGGTAACAATCTTTTTTGCATAAATTTAAAAAAGAAAAAGTGTGTTACATGAATTGAAATAGATTAAATAATTATTTTATATATATATTTTTTCACTCATTTAGTTTAACAAAATTAAAATTAAAAAATTATTTAATTTTCAAATTATTTCTATTATGAATTATAGTTATTTTTTAAATTATTTACTTTATTCAAAACGGTTATAATAAACTTATTTATTAAGAGGCCTGTCAATCAAATATGAATGGTAAAAATTGACCAGAAAGAATATTCTAATAACTAACGAAACACAATGTTGGATGAACTCCATACATGCCCAAATCCTTCAGAAAGAAAAAGTTTTTTTTTTAAAAAAATAAATTTTTGATGCTTTCCAGTCATTTTATTGAATAAAAAAAGAAATTAACAAAAGCATCTGTCCCAAGAACCAAATGGTACAAAATCTGAAAAATGTTGTGGATCCGACCCAACTTTCAAATTGACCTAGCTATATAAATGTCTCTATTTCCTCTTGGTACCATTCTTAGCTATTGTAGACGTTGTTTCCTCTTTATCAGCACCATGCTTCCCGGCTGCTGCCGCTGAAACTCCCAGCTAACCTTCCTTCTTTTGTGGGTGATCAATGTTGTTCTTATCATCATGTTGTAGATCTTCTTCACAGAAATGTTATCAAAACACCAAGGTAATTGGTGAATAGTTTTCCTTAGTCTACTCCTTTCTCTTTTAACAACTCTATCCTTCTCAGGTGGTTGTCACTATCGTGTTGTTGTAGAAGGAAATGGCCGGAGTTTGCAGTTCTTCCACAAGTATTCTTTTCTCCATTTCCTGCTCCTTTGTTTGTAAGCTAAGATTATAATACCCTTCCTTATCCTTTTAGATGAGCATTGGAGTTTTTGTATCCATTGCTGATTTGGGTTTGTGATTAACCTCCTAAGCTGATGGACGAATATATGACGTATTTCCCTTTTGTTTTTGGTTATGCCTTTATTGAGCTAACATATATTAGCCTATCTGATTTAGCAGCTTTAGTGTTCCTTGTACAAAGATTATACATGTTGTAAATTCTCTTGCTGCTCAGAATCTATATTTTGCATATCTAGTATTGGCTAAACACTTTGTAAATACGGCTTTATCTTTATAGTTCTAATTCTCAAGCTAGGGATTTGCTTTATGTTCATGTTCATAATTTTCCTTGCTTCTGATAGTAATTGTTGAAAAGTATCAATTGTTAATACGTCTTTTGACTGAAATGCTAAATTGGCTAAAGAATATGCTAACATGTTCCCTTCTCTGTATATATGGCTGATTATAGCATTTAGATTAGACATAAGCTTTCTGATTTCCTCTTCTGACTCAGTCATCTCCCACGGGATATTTCATACCTTTCTGATAAAATTAACCATCATCAAAGAGTCTAACTCAATTTCTACCTCTCTATAGTTCCTTGATGCACAAAATCTTACTACTTCTAATATTGCTAACATTTCTGCTACCATGTTGGTTTTTATACCTAACTTCCCAGCTTGTGCATATATCAAAGTTCCATCATCTCTTATCACAATAAAACCATATGAAGCCTGCCATGGATTACCTTTTGCAACTCTGTTTGTATTACACTTCATTTTAACTGGCTCAGGTAGTATCCATTTGACTGCATAACTATAGAGTCTTGGCTTGTAACTCCCTAACTTGTTCACCAAATCATCCCAGTTGCTTCCAATATCTTTTATCCAAGGAAATTTAACTCTTACCATTTTCTTTATCAATGTCAATACTTGATGGTTCATGCTTTATATACGTTACTTCTCTCTATGCTTCCCCTTATTTTTTCTTTTCCACAACACCCACATGCTAATAGATG
The DNA here is from genome assembly GCF_002878395.1 of Capsicum annuum. Classification (NCBI taxonomy): domain Eukaryota; kingdom Viridiplantae; phylum Streptophyta; class Magnoliopsida; order Solanales; family Solanaceae; genus Capsicum; species Capsicum annuum. Next base: position 29,909,194 of record NC_061112.1, on the reverse strand, counting down.
AAACTGCTTTAAGGAACTGCTTCAACTTTGTAGGGCGTCTTTGAACCACCAAATCCTTAACACATGAGTCATTTGAGCTCCATTCATTCCAACACCTACAAAATCAGCAAACTGCTTCCAACTCAGCTATGGGAGCTGTTAGAAATAAATACTCCATTGTCTCTTGACTATAATACTCACAACACCAACATCTTGACACCATACTTATTCTCAATATAGCAGTATTATCATTTGTAGTAATTCTACCCTTCCATGCTCTCCATAGAAGGAAACATATCTTGGTTGGCAAAGCTTTTTTCCAAATCTTGTTATAATCATAATTTTCTCTTCTTTTACTTTTGGGAATTTTTTATGAATCTTTGATAGTGAACTTTCCATCAGAGTTAGACATCCACCATGCTTCTCTCTTTCAGAATCACTTATACCTGGCTTGATATTATCCTTGATGTGTTGAACTATGTCTTCTGATATATACTCCTTCAGCTTGTCCTCATTCCAATCCCCCCCTTCTGTTATAAAATTCTTAACCTCAATTTCTTCCTCCTTATCATTTATTTCATCCACAAAATGTAAAGCACATAACTTTGTCCAATTATCAAACCAGAAACTGGCCCCTTTATTCTTGATCTGCCAAAAAATGTTATGCTCAATTTTTTCTTTGACCTTTAGCATTTTTCTCCATATCTGTGAAACTCCATAACCCTATGCAATTACTGGATGCTTTTTCTTATAATATTTGTTTCAATATAATGACTCCACAAGGATCCAGTAGATATTCTAAATGTCTACCACAATTTTGCAAACAATGCTTCTGAAACTATATGTAGGTATCTAAAACCAATTCCACCTTCCTTCTTTGGATAACATAACTCATTCCAAGAAACCCAATGCTCCCCTTATGTGCCACCTGTTTCCTAAAAAAAATCTTACCATCAACTTATGTATCTGATCAACAACTCCTTTGGGAGGGCTCATTGCGGACATCAAATACATTAACATAGATTGCAATACATTACATAACAAAACATATCTTCCTCCATATGTTAATAACTTACTATGCCATGACAAAATTCTCTTAACAATCTTATTGACTATTTATGTAAGGACCCATAAAAATTCCAATCGTTTAAGCCATATATAGCATGGAAAAGAGGTCCCAGACTTAGAAAATTTCAGTTAACTGTTTATACTTAAAATCATTTTTGGCCTTCATAATTCGATGATCTTATTTTTTATCTTGACAACCTTAGAATGGCGATTTTTAAGTTGATTCATGATCAGGGATGTCAATAGGTATTCTCAGACGAGTTTTGAATTTTTTGAACATTGTTTGAGGCACGTTTAAATATCCAAGGCAGTGAGCCGATGCCATATCGATGTGTTACATCACCCATCGCATCGACAGTGTTATTACCAACTCAAGAGGGCAAATTCCAGTAAGCAAACACAATCTCAACTCATCGCGTTAGCCATCGCGTCGACCCCATCGATGTGGTGCGTCGGTCTACGCGTCACTGGGCATAATTTTTGCTCTTTTAATTCCGCGTCCAGAGGGGTAATTAAGTTAATTTCCCCACTTTTATTCAGCCCTAAAACACAAGATTAAGCCACCCTAGAGGCAAAATTCATTTTTTATTCTCAAATTTTCTCAAGAACAAAATCCTAGTTCATTCAATTTCAAGTCCTAAGCTCAATAAATCGCCAACAACTTTCAGAGAATCAACAAAAAAGGTATGTTAGGTGTTAATCCTTGGGTTTTCTTCCACTCTTGGAGTTTAAGAATCCCTTTTAAACTATAAGTTTATGATTTCATGACTTACATGTACGAATTTGATTGTGTTTATGTATGTATTGATGTTTGGGGTTTCAATTCATGATTAATTGCAAGTTTTATGAAAATCAAGATAGTATATGTGTTGAATTATGTGATACTTATGTTAAACCTTCTAATTACAAGTTGATTCACGATGCTTATGTGATGACGATTATCATGTGCATTAGTTATGCTCCCCAGGTGTTTGTTAGAATGCCTATGTGAATTGAATAGTACAATCATGACATGTAAGTATGTGTTCCCATTCATGTACAAGTTCATGCCTTGTAAGTGTTTGACAAAATGACTCAATGAATTGATCATGACTAAGTGACTAGCTAGTATGCTTTCAAGATTGTGGCATGTTTACTATCAATGATATTGAGTCCTGAGGGTATTAAATACCCGATAATCTAGCTGTTTACCTAGAATTACAGTAGCTATAGAATAGTTTCAGTAACATCATAAACAGTAGTACTTAGTCAGTTATAGTACTCAGTAAACTCAGTCCAGTTCAATCAGTCAATATGATTAGTAACAGTTCAATCAAGCCTAGTGCAGTCTAGTGATTAGTTTAGTGTCTATTCAATCGGGAGTAGGATTCAGTACCGAGCAAACTTAGGGATGGGGTCATTCATGCCAATAGAGGGTTTGACCCTTAGTACCAGTCCCTACGTTACAGAACTACGTAGCTAGTGTAGGTTAAGACGTCTTCCTGCCAGATTAAGGTTGACACAACCATATATATATATATATATAATTCATGAGACTTCCTGCCAGATTGAGGTTGACCCAGTATTGTTGGTATCCCTTGGCAAGGTGCTAACACCCTTCTAACTAGGGTCTCAGGTTAGACCCCAACTCAGTTTATAATTGGGGTATGTCAGTTAGATGAACACTCCCACAATTATAGTTTCAGACTCAGTATAGAACTCAGTTCAATTCTACAGAATTAGGACTATCAGAAATAATCACCCAGATATCAATAATAAGGTTATCAGTAACCTCAGATATCATTCACTCAGTTAGCAGAATTTAGTATTCAGTTTCAGATCTCAGATACAGTATGTATATATGTATATGCACGGTATTGCATAATTAGTATTTATAGTAGTTTTAGTTATCTCATTCATTTATATTCATATCACTCAGTCAGAAATTGTTCATGCATACAAACCCATGCATATCAGCCTACCTCACTTAGCATACTAGTACATTCAAAGTACTGATGCCTTCTCTCTTTCTATTCCAAGTTTCCTTTTCGTTTATAGAATATTCCTCCCAAAAATAATAACGAAAGAAGAACTAGAAACCAGTCAGTACCTCTGCCCGTTTAGGCAGATCCCCTGGATGAGCATATGTCTCACGCAGAATTTAGAGCATCTTTCACCAATCTAGCTCATTCTGTAGAAGCCCAAAATAAATGCCCAACTTCTGTTCAGGCTAACTCAATGGCCAGTACTGCTATATCTAGAATTTGGGACTTCACCCAAATGAACCCTCCTTCCTTTTCAGGGTCTAAGTCTGAAGAGGACCCATATGAATTCCTTGACATGGTGCAGAAGGTTACTGATATTATAGGGGTAACTGCTAGTGAGAGTACTACGTTAGCTGCATATCAATTGTAAGATATGGCTCATATGTGGTTTAAACAGTGAAAGATAGATAAGGCCGCAGATGTAGGGCCTATAAAATATGAGAAATTTGCTACTTCCTTTCTAGATAGGTTCTTTCCATTGGAGTTGAGGGAAGCTAAGGTGTTAAAATTCATTAAATTAAAGCAGAGCAGTGTGTCAGTGAAGGAGTACTCTCTCAAGTTTACTCAGTTAGCTAGATATGTTTCTCATGTGGTAGCTGATAGTAGATCTAAGATGAGTAAGTTTGTGTCTGAAATATTTGATAGTGTGGTCAAGGAGTGTTGGACTGTAATGCTAATTAAAAAGATAGACTTGTCTAGGTTGGTGGTCTATTCTTAATAGATAGAGGATCAGAAGATTAAGGAGAAAAAAAGGGAGAACAAGAGGGCTAGAACAGGTAGCTTCAACTTCACTCAGCCCAAGTCAGAGGGTGGTAATCGTCCTCAGTTCCTTTTGAAACCTTTAGTTCTAGATCCTTCCTCCGCCAATGCTCAAGTGCCTAAGTTTGGAAATGATAATAAAGATAAGGCACTAGGATCTAAGTCTCAGGGTAGTGTTAACAGTGCCCAAATAAATCCTCTTTGTAAGAAGTATGGTAGAAACCATCAGGGTATTTATAGAGTTGGCAGTGATATACGTTTCGAATATGTCAAGCCAGGACATAGAGTCAGAGATTATCCTCAATCAGGCTATTAGGATCAGTACAATCGTCCCCCAGCTTGGTCTGATCGTCCGTCTCAATAGGGTGCCGCTTCCAGTGCCACTAGTGGGTAACACCCAAATAGACTTTATGCACTTCAGTCCTGACAGGATCAGGAAAGTTCTCCTGATGTGGTCAGATTTTTGTCTGAAGAATTTTCAGGAGTTGAAGACTCGACTTACTACACCCCTAGTTTTGACTTTACCAGATGGCTCAGATGGGTTTGTTATGTATTGTGATGCTTCTAGAGTTGGTTTGGGGTGTGTTTTAATGCTGAGAGGTAAGGTCATAACCTATTCCTCTAAACAACTTAAGCCCCATGAAAGGAATTAAACTACCCATGATCTTGAGTTAGCAACTATAGTATTTGCCTTAAAGATTTGGAGGCACTATTTATATAGGGTGCATGTTGATGCGTTCACAAACCATAAAAGTTTATAGTATGTATTTTCTTAGAAAGACTTGAACTTGCATCAGAGAAGGTGGTTGGAGTTGTTGAAAGACTATGACATGAGTGTTCTGTATCATTAGAGCAAGGCTAATGTAGTGGCTGATGCTCTCAGTATATTGTCCATGAGTAGTGTTTCTCACGTTGAGGATAGTAAGAAGAAGTTAGTTCAGGAAGTTCATCAGCTTACCAGGTTGGGTGTTCGTTTGGTTGATTCAGCTGAGGGTAGTGTTTGGGTGCAGAATAGTTCGAAATCATCTTTTGTTTTGAAGTAAAAGAAAAGCAAGCCAGGGATCCCAGTTTAGTTAAGCTGAAAGAGTCAGTCAAAGATCAGAAAGTAGAGGTTTTCTCCCAAGGGGGAGATGGTGTGCTGCGTTGCTAAGGTAGATTATGTATGTCATGTGTAGATGGTGTGAGGCAGCTAATTCTTGGAGAAGTGCATGATGCGCGTCACTCGATTCACCCAGAGGCCACTAAGATGTACCACAATTTATGGGAAATCTATTGGTGGAGTGGGATGAAGAGAGACATTATAGAGTTTATGGCTAAGTGCTCTACATATCAGCAGGTTAAAATTAAGCATCAAAAGCCTAATGGGTCTATGCAGGAGTTCAGTATTCCCACTTGGAAGTGGGAGAAAGTGAACATGGACTTCGTGATGGGTTTGCCTCGTACTCGTCATCAGCATGATTTAATTTGGGTCATTGTGGACTGGATGACCAAATCCGTCCATTTTTTGCCAGTTCATACCTCTTATTCAGCCAAGGATTACACCAAGCTCTATGTTAGAGAGTTGTTCAGATTGCACAGAGTTTCATTGTTCATCATTTCAAATAGAGGTACTCAGTTTATATCTCACTTTTGGAAAGCCTTCCAAAAGGGTCTTGGTACCCAAGTTCACCTCAGTACAAGCTTCCACCCTCAGACAGATGGTCAAGCATAAAGGGCCATTCAGACTCTAGAAAATATATTAAGAGTGTGTGTCGCTGGCTTCAAGGGTAGTTGGGATGACCACTTGCCTTTGATTGAGTTTGTTATCATTCTAGTATACAGATGGCTTCGTTTGAGGCTCTTTATAGGAGAAGATATAGATCTCCCATTGGTTGGTTTGAAGTAGGTGAGGCCTTGGTAGTGGGGCCTGACTTAGTATTTGATGCCTTAAAGAAGGTTCAGTTGGTCGGGGAGATTCTTAAGACAGCTCAAAGCCGACAGAAGTCGTATACAGATGCGAGGAGGAAGGATCTTGAATTTGAGATTGGAGATTTTGTGTACTTGAAAATCTCTCCCACGAAGGGAGTGAAGAGGTTCAAAAAGAAGGGGAATCTCATTCCCCGATATGTCAGTCCTTACAAAATTCTCAGTCGTTTCAGAAAGGTATCTTACGAGCTTGAGTTACCTTCAGACTTAGCTTCAGTACATCCAGTGTTTTATGCTCCTTACTAAAAAAAATTCATAGGTGACCCAGCAGTTATAGTCCGTATATAGAGTATAGATGTTTAGAATAGTCTCTCTTATGAGGAAGTCCCAATCGAAATCCTTGATCATCAGATTTGCAAACTGAGGAATAAAGAAGTTTCTTTGGTCAAAGTTCTTTGGTGGAATCAGTCCATTGAGGGAGCTACTTGGTAAGTGGAAGCAGATATGCGTACCAAATATCCTTACCTCTTCTCTGCAAACTCAGACTCAGCTCAAGGTAACAGCCTTCCTTAGAGTTACTTAGTTCCATGCTCAGATTCCCTTTACAAACTTGGTAGCAATTATCGTTGCATATAATTCCCATCATAGTCATGCATTCATGAATTAGTTCAGTCATGTAATCACGCTTCAATTATGCATATTCAGTGTGACAACTCAGTTTATCAGTAGTTTCAGTCATGTAATCATGCTTTAGTTGCGCATGTTCAGTATGTAAACTCAATCTATCAGTATTCTTAGCTTAGTCAGTCTCATTCAAGGAAGAATATTCCCAAGAGAGAGATATTGTAAGACCCTATCCCAGTCGTTTCAGCCATATATAGCATGAAAAAGAGGTCCCAGACTTAGAAAATTTCAGCCAAGTGTTTATACTTAGAATCATTTTTGGCCTTCATATTTGATGATCTTATTTTATATCTTGACGATCTTAAAATATCAATTTTTAAGTTGATTCATGATCAGGGATGTCAATAGGTGTTCTGGGACAAGTTTCAGATTTGTTGGACGTCGTTTGAGGTACGTTTGAATATCCAAGGCAGTGAGTCGACGCGATCTCGATGCGTCGTATCGCCCATCGCGTCAACAATGTTATCACCAGCTCAAGTGGGCAAATTCTAATAAGCCGATGTGATCTCAATGTATTGCGTCAGCCATCGCATCAACCCCATTGATAAGGTGCATCGGTTTGCGCATTACTAGGCATAATTTTTGCTCTTTTAATTTCGTATCCAGAGGGGTAATTAAGTCAATTTTCCCACTTTTATTTAGCCCTAAACACTAGATTAAGCCACCCTAGAGGCAAAATTCATTCTTTACTCTCAAATTCTCTCAAGAAAAAAACCCTAGGTCATTCAATTTCAAGTCCTAGGCTCAATAAATCACCAACAACTTTCAGAAAATCAACAAGCAAGGTATGTTAGGTGTTCATCCTTGAGTTTTCTTCCACCCTTAGAGTTCAAGAATCCTTTTTAAAGTACAAGTTTATAATTTCATGACTTACATATTGGAATTTAATTGTGTTCATGTATGTATTAGTGTTTGGGGTTTCAATTCATGATTAATTACAAGTTTTATGATAATCAAGATAGTATGTGTGTTGAATTATGTGATCCTCATGTTAAACCTTCTAATTGTATTTAGAGTATTGTATTCATGATTCTTATGTGATGACGATTATCATGTGCATTAGTTATGCTCCCGGGTGTTTGTTAGAATGCCTATATGAATTAAATAGTGAAATCATGACATGTTAGCATGTGTTCACATTCATTTACAAGTTCATGCCTTGGAAGTGTTTGACAAAATGTCTCAATGAATAAATCATGACTAAGTAACTAGCTAGTATGCTTTCAAGATTGTGCCATGTTTACTATCAAGTCCTGGGGGTATTAAATTCCCGACAATCTAGTTGTTTTCCTAGAATTAAAGTAGCTACAGAATAGTCTTAGTAACATCACAAATAGTATTACTCAGTTAGTTACAATACTCAGTCCAATTTAATCAATTAATATGATCAGCAATAGTTCAATCAAGCCTAGTGCAGTCTAGTGATCAGTTTAGTGTCCATTCAGTTAAGAGTAGGAATCATCACCGAGCGAACTCAGGAATGGGTATTCATGATTCTTATGTGATGACGATTATCATGTGCATTAGTTATGCTCCCGGGTGTTTGTTAGAATGCCTATATGAATTAAATAGTGAAATCATGACATGTTAGCATGTGTTCACATTCATTTACAAGTTCATGCCTTGGAAGTGTTTGACAAAATGTCTCAATGAATAAATCATGACTAAGTAACTAGCTAGTATGCTTTCAAGATTGTGCCATGTTTACTATCAAGTCCTGGGGGTATTAAATTCCCGACAATCTAGTTGTTTTCCTAGAATTAAAGTAGCTACAGAATAGTCTTAGTAACATCACAAATAGTATTACTCAGTTAGTTACAATACTCAGTCCAATTTAATCAATTAATATGATCAGCAATAGTTCAATCAAGCCTAGTGCAGTCTAGTGATCAGTTTAGTGTCCATTCAGTTAAGAGTAGGAATCATCACCGAGCGAACTCAGGAATGGGGGCATTCCTGCCAGTAGAGGGTTTGACCCTTAATAGTAGTCCCTGTGTTACAGAACTACGTAGCCAGCATAGGGTAAGACGTCCTCCTGCCAAACTAGGGTTGACGCATCCATATATATATATATATATATATATATATATATATATATATAT